>NC_069503.1:1024819874-1025119874 GCF_027579735.1 Bombina bombina | reverse complement strand
CATATTAATACTTAATAGTGTATTCAATGAAACATTCTAGCCAACGTAGAGATTTTTATATATTTACATTTATACATTTTTACAGGCAGAGAAGCAGAAAGAAATATATATAATATATATCTATATCTATATCTATATCTATCTATATATATATATATATATACATACAGTATATATTGATCATTACAACTCTAATCCTAATACACCACAATACAAACTCACACCTAGATTATGAGTTATGCGTGCTATAGGGAAATTAACGAACGCAACAAAAGTTGCATTATTTAACCCCCTATAGTGCAGTTTTCAAACAGCCGGCTTGTGCGTGCGATATTGCTGCATTGAGCTCCATACCGCACACAATCCAAGTGCTGTTTTGACGTGCTCGTGCACGCTTTCCCCATAGACATCAATGGGGAGAGAGGGTCAAAAAAAAACCTAACACCTGCGATCGCGGAATGAAAAACTCCTTAACGCAGCCCCAATTGATGTCTATGGGGAAAAATAAAGTTATGCTTAAATCTAACACCCTAACATAAACCCCAAATCTAAACACCCCTAATCTGCTGCCCCCGACATCGCCGCCACCTACATAATGTTATTGACCCCTAATCTGCTTCTCCCGATATCGCCGCCACCTAAATAAAGCTATTAACCCCTAATCTGCCCCCCAACATCGCTGCCACTATACTAAAGTTATTAACCTGCACCCCAACATCTCCCACACTATAATAAATCTATTAACCCCTATTCCGCCGCTCCCCGACATCGCTGCCACTATATAAAGTTATTAACCCCTAAACCTCTGGCCTCCCACATCACTGCAACTAAATAAACCTATTAACCCCTAAACCACCAGCCCCCCACATAGCAACAACCTAAATTAAACTATATATTAACCCCTAACCCTAACGTAAACCTAACCGTAACCCTAAACCTAACCCTAGCACCCCCTAACTTTAACATAATTAAAATAGAGTTAAATTAAACTTACAATTATTAACTAAATAATTCCTATTTAAAACTAAATACCTGTGAATTAAAACCTAAGCTAGCTACAATATAACTTATATTTATATTGTAGCTAGCTTAGGTTTTATTTTTATTTCACAGGTAAGTTTGTATTTATTTTAACTAGGTAGACTAGTTAGCAAATAGGTATTAACTATTTACTAACTACCTAGTTAAAATAAATACAAACTTACCTGTGAAATAAAACCTAACCTGCCTTACACTAAAACCTAACATTACAAAAAATAAAAAAACTTACCATTACAAAAAATAAACACTAAAATTACTAAAAATAAAAAACTACCATTACAAACAAAATAACAAACAAACTTATACAAAACAATAAAAAATATTCCTATTCTAATACCCTTTAAAAAAAAAAACACCCCTAAATAAAAAGTCTAATCTAGAATAAACTACCAAGGCCTTTTGTGGGCCCTTAACTGCCAGGGCCTTTTGTGGGCCCTTAAAAGGGCCTTTTGTAGGGAATTGCCCTAAAGTTAACAGCTCTTTTGCTACAAAACAAAACAAACAGCACTAACAGTATACAAACCCCCACGCCCCAAACCCAAAAAATAAAAATAAAGTAAAACCTAATCTACCCGTTTCCCTGATAAGGGCATTTGTATGGGCATTGCCCTTAAAAGGGCATTTAGCTCTTTTTCCTGACCTTAAAAGGACATTCAGCTCTTTTATGAAATGCCCAAGCCCTAACCTAAAAATAAAAACCCACCCCAAAATCAAAAAAATACATTGCACAAAATTACAAACAAATGATCAAAAATAATAAAAACTATTCCTATTCTAATACCTATTTAAAAAAAAAACACCCCAAAATAAAAAACCTAATCTAGAATAAACTACCAATAGCCCTTAAAAGGGCCTTTTGTAGGGCATTGCCCTAAGTTAAACATCTCTTCTAATTTGAACAGCCAATAGAATTTCAGAAGCTCTCATCCTATTGGCTGTTTTGAACAGCCAATATGATTTCAGTAGCTCTCATCCTATTGGCTAATTTGAATTTCCAAAATCAAATCAGCCAATAGGAGAGCAAGGGACGCCATCTTGAATCGCGTACCTTGCATTGAAGATTCAGTGTATGGCGGCAACCGTATGAAAAGGATTCTCCACGCCGGATGTCTTCAGGATGGACCAGCTCCACGCCGCCGGGATGAAGATAGAAGATGCCGTCTGGATGAAGATAGAAGAGGCCGTCTGGATTAAGACTTCTCGCCGCCTGGATGAGGAGTTTGTCGTCTGGATGAAGATCTTCGGGGGGTTAGTGATAGGTTTTTTTAATGTTTTTTTGTGATGTTTTTTATTTTAGTTTAGGGTTTGGGCTTTTTGTAAAAGCGCTAAATGCCCTTTTCAGGGCAAAGCAAAAGAGCTAAATGACCTTTTAAGGGCAATGCCCATACAAATGCCCTTTTCAGGGCAATGGGTAGCTAAGGTTTTTGTTAGAGTTAGGTTTTTTTATTTTGGGGGGTTTGTTGGGTGGTGAGTTTTACTGTTGGGGGGGTCTAGCTGTTTAACTTAGGAAAATACCCTACAAAAGGCCCTTTTAAGGGCTATTGGCAGTTTATTGTAGGCAAGGTTTTTTTTTATTTTGGGTGGGCTTTTATATTTTGATAGGGCTATTAGATTAGGTGTAATTCTTTTTTATTTTTGATAATTTAATTTGTTATTTTTCATAATTTAGTGTTTGTTATTTTGTGTAATTTAGTTTTTTTTATTTTTGTAATTAGATAGTTTGTAATCTTTAGAGTAGTGTTAATAGTAGTTAAATAGTTATATTAGTTTAATTTTTAGTTTAAACTTAGTTTTTTTTTTTTATTTGACATGTAAGTTTTAATTTAATTTAAGATAGGGAAATTGAAATTTTAATCTAAAGTTAGGGGGGCATTAGGTTTAGGGGTTACTAGTTTAAATTAGTTTATTGTGATGTTGAGGGCTTTCGGTTTAGGGGTTAATAGTTTAATTTAGTATATTTCGTTGTGGGGGGCTTGCGGTTTAGGGGTTAATAGGTTTATTATAGTGGCAGCGGTGTAGGGCTTAATAACTTTAGTGTAGTGGGGGGCGATATGGGCGGACAGCAGACATGATTAATACTATTTAAATAGTGTTTGCGATGCGGGAGGGCAGCGGTTTAGGGGTTAATAACTTTATTATAGTGGTGAAGATGTCGGGGAGCGGCAGAATAGGGGTTAATACATTTTATTAGTGGCGGCGATGTAGGGAGCAGCAGATTAGGGTTTAATAAATTTAATATAGTGTTTGCGATGCGGAAGGGCCTCGGTTTAGGGGTTAATAGGTAGTTTATGGGTGTTTAGTGTACTTTGTAGCAGTTTAGTTATGAGTTTTATGTAACAGATTTGTTGCGTAAAACTCATAACTACTGGTTTTAGATTGCGGAACGGATCTTGTCGGTATAGGCTGCAACGCAAGCTTTTTAGCCTCAACGCAAAACATAATGGCAGCCCTAAGTCCCATAAAAAAACGTCATTTTTACGTGTGTGGGACTGACGTTACAGGCTAAATGGCTTGCGGTACAGCTATACCGACAAGACTTGTAATGGCTGCGGTGCTGTTTTAACGCAGAAATTACATTTTTTTCAGCATTACAACACAAACACAAAACTTGTAATCTAGGTGTCAGTTAGCAGAGTATTCATATCATGTACATCTAGGGCTAGATTTCAAATTTGCCAGTTTGCAGCCCCGCGATAAATAGCCAGCCATGACCAGTGACTGGTTATTGCTACCGCGAGCTCACGGAAGCAATTAGCGCTTATAAAATTAACCAGAGATCAGACCTCTAGTTAATTTTATAAATGTGCCCCAGATGCCCCCAAAATAAACACCTAGATTTAGAGTTCTGCGTTAGCCGTCAAAAGCAGCGTTAAAGGGACAGTCTACACCAAAATGTTTCTTTTTTAAAAAGATAGATAATCCCTTTATTACCCATTCCCCATTTTTGCATAACCAACACAGTTATATTAATATACTTTTTACCTCTGTGATTACCTTGCATCTAAGCCTTTGCAGACAGCCTCCTTATCTACGTGCCTTTGACAGACATGCAGTGTAGTCAATCAGTGAAGACTCCTAAATAACTTCACGGGAGTGAGCACAATGTTATCTATATGACACATGTGAACTAGCACAGTCTAACTGTGAAAAACTTTCAAAATGCTCTGAGCTAGGAGGCGGTTTTCAACTGTTTAGAAATCAGTTTGAGCCTAGCTAGGTTTAGCTTTTCAAAAATACCACAAAGGGAACAAAGCAAATTTGATGATAAAAGTAAATTGGAAAGTTGTTTAAAATTGCATGCCCTATCTGAATCATGGAAGTTTAGTTTTGACTAGACTGTCCCTTTAAGGGGTCCTAACGCTGCTTTTGGCTGCCCGCTGGTATTTAGAGTCAGACAGGAAAGGGTCTAACGCTCACTTCCCTACCGCGATTCCAGGCTACCGCAGATCCCCTTACGCCAATTGCATATCCTATCTTTTTAATGGGATCTGCCTAACGCTGGTATTTGGAGTCTTGGGAGAAGTGAGTGGTAGACCCTCTACCGACAAGACTCCTACCGCCAAAAAAAGTCAGTAGTTAAGAGCTTTATGGGCTAACGCCGAAATATAAATCTCCTAACTACTGTGCTATAAAGTACACTAACACCCATAAACTACCTATGTACCCTTAAACCAAGGCCCCCCCACATCGCCGCCACTATAATAAAATTTTTTAACCCGTAATCTGCTGACCGGACACCGCCGCCACCTACATTATACCTATGAACCCCTAATCTGCTGCCCCTAACATCGCCGACCCCTATATTATATTTATTAACCCCTAATCTGCCCCCCCTCCATGTCGCCGCTACCTAACTACACTTATTAACCCCTAATCTGCCGACCGGACCTGGCCGCCACTATAATAAATGAATTAACCCCTAAACCGCCACACTCCCACCTCACAAACACTATAATAAATTGTATTAACCCCTAACCTGCCCTCCCTAACATTGCCACCACCTACCTACAATTATTAACCCCTAATCTCCCACCCGCACTGTCGCCGCTACTATAATAAATTTATTAACCCCTAAACCTAACTCTAACCCTAACACCCCCCTAACATAAATATAATTTAAATTAAACAAAATAATATTCCTAAAATTAACTAAATTATTCCTATTTAAAACTAAATACTTACCTATAAAATAAACCCTAATATAGCTACAATATAACTAATAATTACATTGTAGCTATTTTAGGATTTATTTATTTTACAGGCAACTTTGTATTTATTTTAACTAGGTACAATAGCTATTAAATAGTCAATAACTATTTAATAGCTACCTAGTTAAAATAAGTACAAAATTACCTGTAAAATAAATCCTAACCTAAGTTACAATTAAACCTAACACTACACTATCATTAAATTAATTAAATAAATTACCTACAATTACATAAAATAAAATTGTTATGTTAGAAAGAATTTATATCCTTAATTGCAGGACCACTCAGTCTCACACCAAACCTTAGGCTCATTAGATGTAATCAAGAACCTTGTTTTTGCTCATTGATCTGAGGGTCACTGCTGCATGGATGCAGAGTGAAAGAAATATGAAACAAAGATATATTATCACGATTGCAATACCAGGGTGCAATATGCAGATAATAACACAGATAGAAGTTACATATATTACAGAGTAATGATAGATAGAAGTTGGTAATAACAGGTAATAGAGTAAGTAGAGAAATGTCAGCCTCAAGTAATGTATGTTGCAACCTGTAAGTGTTCCCACACAATTTGTAAGCAAGAAAGCTCAGCTCCACAATTAGTGTTGATATAAACAACAGGCAGTCTTTTGTTAGACAACAATGTTATTAGTGTTGACATAAGCAGCAGGCAGTCTTTTGTTAGACAACAGTGTTAACACTTGATAATAAGCATAAGGAAAAGTAAGCACAGTTCATCAAGCAGAGTTGTTAGATGTTACAGGCAATCAGATAGTAAACGATAGTGGGAATTGCAGATGCGGTCACACTTTAATCAAGCAGGATAATCCTTCAAAGTAGCAAGTGCAATAAAGGTACAATACGTTACCAACTTCAGAGAGTAAGGGAATGGTAGAGGTAATCACAGCTTCAGGGAGAGTTGCGGTTAAGCACTCGAGCTGTTTGTTTGCAGCCAGAGAGAGCGGGGATCCGGAGGCTTGCAGTGAGGTCAGACGCTGACTCACGGCTTCACTGTGACTAGCCGGATGAGGCTGAATAACAGGTTAGAGATACCGTAGAGATCCCAGACAACAACAGGGAGACCTGGCAAATGACGATCCTAGGTTGGATGCCCACAGCAACAGAGGAACCAGGAAGTAGGTATAGCAGGGTTGGAAGAAATTCCTTGGACAGGAATATCAGCAAGGTGTCTTCGTTAGTGCTCAGCCTCTAGCTAAGTGAGTACAAATTACCAAGCATAGGTAGACAGGAGGTGGGACCTTAAATAGGAATGTCAGAACCTGATCATCCTGAGTTAAAGGGACAGGAACATAACAGGACGCCCCCTTCAAAGAGCCGCTCCGCGGATCAAGGCTTGGGTCTGTCCGGATGTCTCCGGTGGAAAATGGAAAGAAGACGAGGTGCAGATAAATTAGAATACGGCTCTCAGGAGTCCTCATCAGCCCCAAAACCTTTCCATCGTACCAGGTACTGGAGCTGGTTACGATACAAACGAGAGTCCAAAATAGAATCCACCTCATACTCAACATCTTCCACAATTGGAGGGTTAGCCAACAAAGGATGAAGAGGATCTCTTGTTGGAGAGAAAGTTTTTAGGAGGGACACATGGATCGTAGGATGTATCCTGAGAGAAGGGGGCAGCTGAAGAGTCACAGCATTTGTGTTGACAACCTTAACTATTTCATAAGGACCTATGAAAAGACTTCCAAGCTTTTTACTTGGAATACGAAGTTTCAAGTGTCTAGTACTGAGCCATACTTTATCCCCAGGTTTATAATCAGGGGGTTTGGAGCGCCTCAAATCATATTGGTGTTTCTGTGAGGCTTGGGCCTCTTGTAAAGTTGTTTTGAGAATAGAAAAGCCCTCAGCAATAGTATTAACAGTCTGATCAACAGTTGGAAGTAAGGAATCAGTTCTGTGGAACAGATGATATGAAGGGTGAAATCCATAATTGATATAGAATGGCAATGTCTTTGTGGATACGTTGGTTAGGTTGTTATGTGCAAATTCTGCAGTAGGCAACAGAGCGAACCAGTTATCCTGTTGGTCGGTACAATAGCATCTCAAATACTGTTCAAGGGACTGGTTAGTCCTTTCGCATTGACCATTAGTCTGGGGATGGTAGGCAGTACTTAATCTCCTAGTGATCTTGAGGATAGAACATAACTGAGTCCAGAACTTAGAGGTGAATTGAGAGCCTCTATCAGACGTGATAGAGTCGGGTAGACCATGCAATTTTACAGCATGGTTTAAAAATAAGGAGGCAGTTTCAGAGGCAGTTGGTAAACCGATATGAGGAATAAAATGAGCCATTTTATAAAACAGATCAACAATGACTAGGATTGTTTTATAGTTAGAGGATGGAGGTAGTTCCACTATGTAGTCCATTGCTATGTCCTTCCAGGGTCTATCAGGAACTGGTAAAGAGAGAAGAAGTCCATAGGGGCGAGTTCTAGCATGTTTACAGGTAACACAAACAGAGCAGGATCGGATATAAGACAAAACAGAACTTTTCATATTAGGCCACCAATAGTCTCTTTGAAGTATACGTAGAGTTTTATGGAGACCTGGATGTCCTGATAAAAGAGAGTCATGTGCACATTGCAACAATTTATCACGTAGAGGTTCTGGTATATATATCTGATTTCCATGGTAGTACAGATTACTATGGTGTTTTTGTAGATCAGCTAATGGGATTGTTGGATCTGATTCCTGATATTCTTTTATAGAGGTTTCAGTAATTGAAGTTAATCCAATGAATTTACTTTGTGGAATGATAGAAACTGGAGGTTCATAGTGCTGGGGTTTAGGATCTTTCCTTGAAAGAGAATCTGCCTTTGTATTTTTGGAACCCGGGCGGTAAGTGATGGTAAAGTCAAATCTTGAAAAGAAGAGACTCCATCGAACTTGTCGAGAAGTTAACGTCTTGCTAGTTTTTAGATACTCAAGGTTCCTATGATCGGTAAGTATAAGAATAGTATGCTTGGTTCCCTCAAGGAGGTGTCTCCAGAACTCTAGTGCTGATTTTATTGCAAGAAGCTCTTTTTCACCAATTGCATAATTTAGCTCTGCTGAGCTCATTACCCTAGAATAGTATGATATTGGATGAAGTGCTTCCTTGGGTGAAGATCTTTGTGAGAGAACAGCTCCAAGAGCGTACTCAGAAGCATCGACCTCAAGTTTATACTGCAAACTGGGATCTGGGAATTTGAGTATCGGTGCTGTTACAAACCTCTCCTTTAAAATATTAAAGGCGTTCTCAGCCAGATGATTCCAAGAGAAGCCAGGTTTTTTCTGAGTTAGTTTAGTCAAAGGTCTAGCGTTCTCAGAAAAGCCTTTGATAAACTTTCTGTAAAAGTTCGCAAACCCAAGGAATCTCTGGACATCTTTTTTTATTGTGGGTATTTTATGTTTTGAAACAAAAGCTTGGTCAATGAAATTCCCAGAAGCACCAGAGTCAATAAAGGCCTGGTTCTTTGTCTTCTGAAGTCGCCACTGTAAAGAGACAGAAATTGGTAAATGAGTCGTGAGAGTAGACAATTTGTTAAGGCAATTTTGGAGATGAAGGTTCTTACCCCTCTTTTGTTTGATGAGAGCAGGACAGTCTCTAACGCCATGGTCCTTTGCTGCACAATACAAGCACAGGTTATGTAACTTCCTTCTAGCCTTTTCTTCTGGCTTTAAAGGACCTCTCATAACAGCAACTTCCATAGGTTCGTCACTTGATTTGGATGACGCAGGAACCACAGGATGGTATACCGGGATTTTCTTAACAATGGGATCAGATACTGCCCTTTCAGATCTGCGTCCTCTTATCCTTCTGTCAACAGTGATACATAAGGTCATGAGGGTCTCCAAATCCACAGGAACTGCTCCACGGGCTAATTAGTCTTTTAATGTTTCAGAAAGACCTGTTCTGAACTGATTTTTTAGAGCAGGGTCATTCCATTGGGTGTCTGGTGCCCATCTTTTAAAGTCCGTGATATATTCTTCTACTGCTCTTTTCCCTTGCCGTAGATTCCTAAGAGCAGTCTCAGCAGTATTCTGCTTATGGTGGTCTTCATATAAAAGGGACATGGCAGAGAAGAAAGCATCTAGAGAGTCTAATATGGGGTCATTGTTCTCATAGAAAGCGTTTGCCCACGATTTAGCCTCTCCTCTGAGGTATGAAATGACCGTTAAAACCTTGACCCTATCAGATGAATAATAATAGAAGAAAAATAAAGGGTGCAGGAGTTTTTATAACTCCCTAAACTGATTCCTGTCACCAAAGAATTTTTCAGGTGGGGAAACAGTTGGTTCAGGTGTTAATTCAATAGAAGCAGGTTTGTTAGATAAGTGCTCATTAATGAACTTTCTTATGTGATCATTTTCAATTTTGATTTCTCTGAGACCCTGTAACATATGGTCCATACTTTGTGCAAGGGAACCCACACGATTTGTAAGTTCAGTGATATCCATGCTGTAGGATATATATATATGGCTTGGTAATATGTTATGTTAGAAAGAATTTATATCCTTAATTGCAGGACCACTCAGTCTCACACCAAACCTTAGGCTCATTAGATGTAATCAAGAACCTTGTTTTTGCTCATTGATCTGAGGGTCACTGCTGCATGGATGCAGAGTGAAAGAAATATGAAACAAAGATATATTATCACGATTGCAATACCAGGGTGCAATATGCAGATAATAACACAGATAGAAGTTACATATATTACAGAGTAATGATAGATAGAAGTTGGTAATAACAGGTAATAGAGTAAGTAGAGAAATGTCAGCCTCAAGTAATGTAGGTTGCAACCTGTATGTGTTGCCACACAATTTGTAAGCAAGAAAGCTCAGCTCTACAATTAGTGTTGATATAAACAACAGGCAGTCTTTTGTTAGATAACAATGTTATTAGTGTTGACATAAGCAGCAGGCAGTCTTTTGTTAGACAACAGTGTTAACACTTGATAATAAGCATAAGGAAAAGTAAGCACAGTTCATCAAGCAGAGTTGTTAGATGTTACAGGCAATCAGATAGTGGGAAATGCAGATGCGCTCACACTTTAATCAAGCAGGATAATCTTGTTGTTAGATGTTACAGGCAATCAGATAGTGGGAAATGCAGATGCGCTCACACTTTAATCAAGCAGGATAATCCTTCAAAGTAGCAAGTGCAATAAAGGTACAATACGTTACCAACTTCAGAGAGTAAGGGAATGGTAGAGGTAACCACAGCTTCAGGGAGAGTTGCGGTTAAGCACTCAAGCTGTTTGTTTGCAGCCAGAGAGAGCGGGGATCCGGAGGCTTGCGGTGAGGTCAGACACTGACTCACGGCTTCACTGTGAATAGCCGGATGAGGCTGAATAACAGGTAAGAGATACCGTAGAGATCCCAGACAACAACAGGCAAATGACGATCCTAGGTTGGATGCCCACAGCAACAGAGGAATCAGGAAAGTAGGAATAGCAGGGTTGGAAGAAATTCCTTGGACAGGAATATCAGCAAGGTGTCTTTGTTAGTGCTCAGCCTATAGCTAAGTGAGTACAAATTACCAAGCATAGGTAGACAGGAGGTGGGGCCTTAAATAAGGATGTCAGAACCTGATCATCCTGAGTTAAAGGGACAGGAACATAACAAAAATACAATAAAATAAACTATTCTATAATACAAAAAAACAAACACTAAATTACAAAAAATAAAAAAGAATTACAAGCAGTTTAAACTAATTATACCTAATCTAAGCCCCCTAATAAAATAAAAAAATCCCTACCCTATTCTAAAATACAAAAGTAATCAGCTCTTTTACCAGCCCTTAAAAGGGCTTTTTGCGGGGCCTTGCCCCAAAGTAATCAAGATGGCGTCCCTTCAATTCCGATTGGCTGATAGAATTCTATCAGCCAATCGGAATTAAGGTAGAAAAAATCTGATCCAATCAGCCAATCGTATTGAACTTGCATTCTATTCCGATCAGCCAATAGAATGCGAGTTCAATACGATTGGCTGATTGGATCAGCCAATCGGATTGAACTTCAATCTGATTGGCTGATTGCATCAGCCAATCAGATTTTTTTCTACCTTAATTCCGATTGGCTGATAGAATTCTATCAGCCAATCGGAATTGAAGGGACGCCATCTTGGATGACGTCTCTTAAAGGAACCTTCATTCATCATTAGTCCGTCGGGGAAGAAGGATGTTCCGCATTGGGGGGATGAAGATGGATCAGGAAGAAAGAAGATAGAAGATGCCGCTTGGAAGAAGACATCGCCCGGATGGAAGACCTCTTCTTTGCCGCTTGGATCAAGACTTCGCCCGGATGGAGGACCTCTTCTTTGCTGCTTGGATCAAGACTTCTACCGGAAGGAGGACATCTTCTTGCTCTGCTTGGATGAAGAATTTGGCTCGGCTGGGTGAAGACGACTCAAGGTAGGGAGATCTTCAGGGGGTTAGTGATAGGTTTTTTTAAGGGGGGTTTGGGTGGGTTAGAGTAGGGGTATGTGGGTGGTGAGTTGTAATGTTGGGGGGTTATTGTATTTTTATTTTCATCAAAAGAGCTGATTACTTTGGGGCAAGGCCCCGCATAAAGCCCTTTTAAGAGCTGGTAAAAGAGCTGATTACTTTTGTATTTTAGAATAGGGTAGGGAATTTTTTATTTTGGGGGGCTTTTTATTTTATTAGGGGGCTTAGATTAGGTATAATTAGTTTAAAATGCTTGTAATTCTTTTTTATTTTTTTATAATTTAGTGTTTGTTTTTTTGTATTATAGAATAGTTTATTTAATTGTATTTTAGTTTAGCTAATTGTAGGTAATTGTAGGTAATTTATTTAATTAATTTAATGATAATGTAGTGTTAGGTGTATTTGTAACTTAGGTTAGGATTTATTTTACATGTCATTTTGTATTTATTTTAACTAGGTAGCTATTAAATAGTTAGTTAAAATAAATAAATACAAAGTTGCCTGTAAAATAAATATAAATCCTAAAATAGCTACAATGTAATTATTACTTATATTGTAGCTATATTAGGGTTTATTTTATAGGTATTTAGTTTTAAATTGGGATAATTTAGTTAATTTTAGGAATATTATTTAGTTTAATATAAATTATATTTATGTTAGGGGGGTGTTAGGGTTAGAGTTATGTTTAGGGGTTAATAACTTTATGATAGTAGGGGCGACGGTGTGGGCAGGAGATTAGGGGTTAATAATTGTAGGTAGGTGGCGGCGATGTTAGGGAGGGCAGATTAGGGGTTAATATAATTTATTATATTGTTTGCGAGGCGGGAGTGCGGCGGTTTAGGGGTTAATACATTTATTATAGTGGCGGCGAGGTCCGGTCGGCAGATTAGGGGTTAATAAGTGTAGGTAAGGTAGCGGCGACGTTGGGGGGCAGATTAGGGGTTAATAAATATAATATAGGGGTCGGCGGTGTTAGGGGCAGCAGATTAGGGGTTCATAGGGATAATGTAGGTTGCGGCGGTGTCCAGAGCGGAAGATTAGGGGTTAATAATAATATGCAGGTGTCAGCGATAGCGGGGCGGCAGATTAGGATTAGGGGTTAATAAGTGTAAGGTTAGGGGGGTTTAGACTCGGGGTTCATGTTAGGGTGTTAGGTGTAGACTTAGAAAGTGTTTCCCCATAGGAAACAATGGGGCTGCGTTAGGAGCTGAACGCTGCTTTTTTGCAGGTGTTAGTTTTTTTTAAGCCCAAACTGCCCCATTGATTCCTATGGGGATATAATGCACGAGCACGTTTTTCCATCTTACCGCTACCGTAAGCAACACTGGTATTGAGGGTTGAAGTAGAGCTAAGTTAGGCTCAACGCACCCTTTTTGAGCCTAACGCAGCCCCTCAGACAACTCTAAATACCAGCATTGTTGGAAGGGTGCATTGGGGAAAAAAGCAGCGTTAGCTACGCAGCTTTTTACCGACAAAACTCTAAATCTAGCAGACAGTGTATTGTATTTTATTAAAAAATAAAAATTGTAGAATTTTTATATTTTAATAAAATAACTGCACTAGGCAGCATTTTGGGGGTAAAGTTTGCAGGAATGGGATGTTAGAAAAAAAAACGGCAATGAAAAGTGTCTTCACATTGCGGTCTATGAGAACTGTGTGTTCCCTGTTAATATATATGTATATGCCTATATACATATATAATTATTTGTTAATATGTGTAATGGCATATCATTGCTGGTCTGGTTGTTATATCTGTGAGCCTGACCCATGTGTTTTAATGATGTTAATAAAGTTTTATATTTTTAATAACAGCTGCTGCTTTGAAGTCTATACAAAGTCATTGTGACTGCTCATACAGGACTTCAGAAACCACAAAACAGGCTTAAGTTTTATTTTCACACTAATAATAATACGCAGGTGTCAGCGATAGCGGGGCGGCAGATTAGGATTAGGGGTTAATAAGTGTAAGGTTAGGGGGGTTTAGACTCGGGGTTCATGTTAGGGTGTTAGGTGTAGACTTAGAAAGTGTTTCCCCATAGGAAACAATGGGGCTGCGTTAGGAGCTGAACGCTGCTTTTTTGCAGGTGTTAGTTTTTTTTAAGCCCAAACTGCCCCATTGATTCCTATGGGGATATAATGCACGAGCACGTTTTTCCATCTTACCGCTACCGTAAGCAACACTGGTATTGAGGGTTGAAGTAGAGCTAAGTTAGGCTCAACGCACCCTTTTTGAGCCTAACGCAGCCCCTCAGACAACTCTAAATACCAGCATTGTTGGAAGGGTGCATTGGGGAAAAAAGCAGCGTTAGCTACGCAGCTTTTTACCGACAAAACTCTAAATCTAGCAGACAGTGTATTGTATTTTATTAAAAAATAAAAATTGTAGAATTTTTATATTTTAATAAAATAACTGCACTAGGCAGCATTTTGGGGGTAAAGTTTGCAGGAATGGGATGTTAGAAAAAAAAAACGGCAATGAAAAGTGTCTTCACATTGCGGTCTATTAGAACTGTGTGTTCCCTGTTAATATATATGTATATGCCTATATACATATATAATTATTTGTTAATATGTGTAATGGCATATCATTGCTGGTCTGGTTGTTATATCTGTGAGCCTGACCCATGTGTTTTAATGATGTTAATAAAGTTTTATATTTTTAATAACAGCTGCTGCTTTGAAGTCTATACAAAGTCATTGTGACTGCTCATACAGGACTTCAGAAACCACAAAACAGGCTTAAGTTTTATTTTCACACTATTTCAAGATTTTTTTAGAAAAAAAATGTTTTTGTGCAGGCAAACTAATGCTATTTTAGATTAACTTAAAGAGACAGTGTACTGTAAAATTAGTTTTCCTTGATGAGTTTACAATAACTTGTAATACCAGCTGCAGAGTTTAAAATACACAGGGAATTGCTCCTTTAGCTATATAATGTATATGAAAAAGCTTTTTTGAAAATTTAAACCACAACCCAATCAAATAAGTGGATAGCATTAGCTTATCTCAATATTCAAACAAAAACCTCTTTATGTTTTCTTACACTGTATGCACAGAGAGTCCAGTACCTAGGATCCAATGATCTAAAGGTCTTTGTGCTAGTGAGACTCTTTAAGAATGCTCGTAACAAAAGACAAAAGAGACAGAGCTCAACCTCCTCTGAACTTAAAAGCAGTTTGAAACAATTTATTCCAGGGATAAACGGACGATGAGACACATAAAAAGTGCAAGAACAGCACGTACATAGAACAATAAGATTGCAGGCACAAAAAAGTCACAAATTGGATGAATCCTCCACGGGAGTTCTAGAGGCAAGACAATATAATCTCTGTTACTCTACATGCCCACCATACAGGAGCTGTAGCCGGGAATCTTTAGGAGGCCACCGGAACTGGATGAAATCAACACAACGTCGTGGGCTCTCTGACTGGAGCCGCTATATGTTGTTCCTGTTCCTCTCTGGTTCACACTTGCAAGACACTCTACGCGTTTCGTCGGGTTACGACCCGACTTTGTCAAGAGATAGTTACAACATGATTGATGTATCCTTTTAAAGTGTGGCGGGTTTGACGCGCCTCCAGTGTACAGAGTTCTAATTGGCTAATAGTCCAAGCCTAACATACGGTACACATATTTGTAAAATCCTTCATAGAGCCCTAATAAAAACAATAATATGGGAAGAACGCTAAGCAATAAATAATGGTAAAATGAAAAAACATAATGGCACAAGACTTATTATTCTTTAAAAACATGTAGCAGTGTATCAAACAATTCTCAACTAAACACATGAAAACTATAATAATAATTAATTGTATAGTGGGTTATCTCCCTAAGTGGTGTCATATGGCGATATAACAAACCCTCAATACATAAATAAATAACTGCATAATAGTTAATAAAAAACTTGAATATTAGATTAATATTGTCATATCTGCAATATATAATTAATAATGTGTAAAATATTAATGAAAAAAAAAAATAAATAACCACAAAAGAATTTCTTTAAGATACACATATTGACAAATAAAAATGCTTGATGTATGCTCTAAAACACCTATATACCAAATGAGCATAAAGTTATACATAGAAACTTTAAAACTAGGGAATCCAAACAAACGTGTCCTACAACTACTGGAGTGGAGGAATGGGACCTAACAAACAAACCTACACTTACATGAAATCCCCAGGGCTCAAAGGGTTTACATAAAAGCCTGGAGGTCCAAATCAATGTTAAGACCTCTTGGATTCTCAGTGTTGAGAGTTCCAAGTTCATGAATCCAAAAAGTCTCACGCTGCCTTAAACTCATCAACCTGTTTTTGGAGCACTCAGGGGGAATCCAATCCAGTACCATAATTTTTAAACCCTTATTGTTGGCATTATGGAAATGTTTAAAATGGCACGGGACACTATGGTTCTCCATTTTATTTTTAATATTGCCTAGATGTTCATTGAACCTGTTCCTAACCAATCTTTTAGTGCGACCTATGTAGTAACAGTTACAATCGCATCTCAGAAGGTACACTACATAATTTAATTTGCAAGAGAACTTCTCTTTGATTTTATAGGACTTAGTTTTATCCACATTAACAAAAGTGTCTCCTCTGATGATGTTTTTGCACATGTTACAATTTTTTATACCGCAAGGCCACGTTCCGTTCTTTCTACTGAGCCAATGGTCCTTCGAACATTTGGCTGGAGCTTTAACTGAAATAAATTTAGATGGAGCCAGAGTGTTCTTTAGATCTTTATTTTTCTTATAAGTGATAGTTGGATGATCTGGTAACACTGCCCCCAAAATAGGATCTGATGTCAAGATCCTCCAATGTTTTTTTAGAATATTACTAATTTCTTTACTCCCTTGGCTGTAAGTAGTGATGAAACAAATTTCCTCTTTTCCAGGGGCTAACTGCTTTTTATTTTTATTTGGCTCCAGCATGATACTCCTATCCATATTAGATATTCATTCTTTGACAGAGGTTAAATGGGAGTTGTCATAGCCCTTCTCGACAAATCTAGAGTCTAGGGACCTTGCTTCAATCAGATAATCTTCATGATGTGTGCAATTTCTGCGTACCCTCTGGTATTGTCCGAGGGGAATATTCTTTTTCCACCTCGGAAGGTGTCCGCTATTGGCATTAAGGAATCCGTTCTTATCAGTCGGTTTCCGAATTTTTTTTACAGCTATCTGGTAACTCTGATCCACAAATAATATAAGATCTAGGAATTCCATTTGTTCCCTATGAATCTTGCTAGTGATTTTAAGATTCATATTATTATTATTTAGATGTTCGATGAATTCTAAGGCTTGTTCCTCCTGACCTTTCCATATAAGGATAACATCATCTATGTACCTATAGTAATTAATTTTGTTAGTACTAAAGGGATTGTTATTCCAAACATACTTATTTTCAAAAAAATTAACAAAAATATTGGCATCAGATGGGGCAAAAGTGGTCCCCATCGCTGTGCCCTGCAACTGTAAATAAAATTGTGAATCAAATTGAAAATAATTATGCTTTAAAATAAAATCAATACTATTTAAAATAAAATCAACTTGTGTTTGAGGAAGTTGACTGTTAAATAAAATATATTTTATGGACAAAATACCTAGGTCATGGGGAATGCAAGTATAAAGGGCCGTAACATCGCACGTAACCCATAAAAAATCCTTATCCCATTTCATGCCTTCAAATGCTCTTATTGTTTGAGTTGTATCTTTCAAGAAAGACCTGGTTTTTTGAACTAATGGCTCTAAGTAATGATCAATGTACATAGAAAGATTGCTAGACAGGGACCCGATTCCAGATATAATAGGCCTCCCCGGAGGGTCCACTAAACATTTATGAACCTTCGGGAGGTGATAAAAAATTGGAATAGAGGGGTCCGTGTCTAGTAAAAAATTGAATTCCTCATTGTTCAGAATGATTTGGCTTGGCTTAAGACAATAATTAGTTCCTTGCAGAACAATTGGGATAGAATCCCTAGAAAGAAATGCTATGTAGCACTCTCTGCCCAGACTGGGGTAGAGCCACTGGTACAACTTTAAAATTTAACTTTTATTTCTTTATTTTAAAAAGAATGGGTGAACATGAACAATTTAAAATCACTCTATCTCTAATTGCCAATGACAATATTCTCTGGTGTTATTTACTAATTCAAGAGACCGGTTAGTTCTTGTATTAATATTGGTTATGTAACTGAATTAATCGGAACTCCCTTATTTACGTAAAGTAGGGGTATTAAGAGCCCTGTGGTGGGTATCTGTTGGTGTTTTAATTTCTCATATAGTTGTTGAGCAGTCACATCATGACAATAAAAAGATAATTCAAGAGTCACCATTCGTAACGCAGAAATACATAAACAACAATAGCAATCACATGTTAATAATTTTATGTGTGGGATGGGCGACCATTCATCACACAGAAAAAGTACAAATTTACATGTCTTAGGATTCAACCATCCAATAACCTAGCAGAAAGTACATTAAAAGGATTAACTTTCAAACACAAACACAAGTTAGAATCATAACCAGCGAAAAGGTAAATCCAACAGTAATCATTGAAATACACAGACAATGGAAAATGGTAAATGCATAGATAAAATTTCAAGAGAGTGACAAAACATTATCAATACATCTAATTGAAATGGCTTTTCTCTCCTTGTCACTGTCAGGAGATTATGTGGTTTACTCAGATAACAGGGTTATTAAAAGAGAAGAAGATATAAAAATTAAATTTCACTTAAAAACCCTATGCAATAAGCAATTAAACTACTTTTTATAGTAGAGAACCTTATTACCATATTAATAATGATAAAAATAAGAAATAACGAAAGGCCATTATTAAAGAATCCAAACCACTTTCTATCCATGATTGGTATATATCATTATGGGTAAATGGTGAATTCTAACATTAGTTGATATGAATGAACAACCGACAATGAAAAGAAAAAGATGTTCATCGTGACATCCAAAAAAGTAATTAATCTTGGAACACAGCATCAAATAGATCAAAAACACAACACTATAATAAACTTTCTGTTTATGATCTGTAAAAATTAATAGGATGTAATGATGAATGTGGGTATAGGAAGAGATGATTGAAGGATTTATACTGAGAAAGACGTCCACCTTAAAACTTGAAATTAACAGTCAACCTTAAAACAAGGCATGAGATCGTACACATTGATCCCAATAGGCTGTAAACACTAGAGTGACAGCCGACATCAACAAATGAAAACACGGGAGAGGCGGAACTTCCGCAAAGGAAAATAAATAAATACTTTGAAAATCGGCGGCCCGCCACCTTTGATAAAGCCGTAACTGGCAAAACGCGTCAGGGGGGTTGCATGGGACGATGGGGTCCCATTAGAATGTTAAATGTTTTTTAAACTTAATCTATCTCAATTGCTAAATCGAATAGCTAAGGGGTGTTGGTGTCAATCATATTTGACACAAGTGTGTGAGTGCATGTTAGCGTAAAAAACGGCTGATTGAGAAAATAATTCAAGTAGAATCTTAAGCTAATATTATTTGAACAATAGCTAACAGTGCAGTCTAACGAGGTTAAAGGGGAATGCAGTTACAAAAAAGCATCGGCTACTAACACAATTGTAACTGTACAATACCCTGTATTAGTGACCGGATTACAAAACCTAACTGTAGAGAGGACAGCTCATAGTGGCAGTTAGGGAATGAATGCTAGTATCATTACCGCAATCCATAAGTGCACAGTACGGCATTGTTAGGTGATCCGGAACACAGATTACAAATTATCTGACATACTTAGTAATGCGTAAATGTGCAGCCATCCCGACAATAATGCAAACATAGGAAATAAAAAAGTATTATCGAATGTACTTTGGAGTCGAAGGCGGATGCTGCAAATATAATTATAACTAGCCTCTGAGTCCCCAGAAAGGAGTCAGAATGTGGGTGTTGTAAGAGTATGTACTGACAGTATTGTCTTACAATCACACGATACGTGTTGCGGGCTATATGTAACACAAAGTAACCAGCCACCAATTAAAATTATACAATGTTGTAAGATTGTGTATTGATAGCATTGTCCTATAATCGCACAACACGTGTTGCGAAATATATGTAGCACAGAGTAACCAGCCACCAATGAAAAGTATACAATTATAACTAGCCTCTGAGTCCCTAGTAAGGAGTCGGGTGTGGGTTTTGTGAGATTGTGTATTGACAGTATTTTTATAATTACATAATGCGTATTGTGAAATACATGTAACACCAAGCAACCAGCCACCAACAAAAAGAATTGGAATAATAAAGAAAACATTGCAAACGGTGGAGCTCACAAAAAACATCATTAGTATATAAAAAAAGTTTACGCATGTAGGCGCTACTATTTAATGAATCACCCAACAGTGCATGAAGGAACATATATCACACATATATAAATCGATTTATTTTTAAGCGGTGAAAGGGATAACAGATTGTAACCCTATTGTCACTGAATTAACAGCAAAACGTCTGTCCAAACTCACTACAAGATTAATCCCACATGGGGAATATAATAATGAACTAGTGAGATAGCAAACGCAGAATACACAAAATATAAGTGGAAGACACAATAGACACCCTCTGAACATAATTGATATTAAAACTCAAAACTAACACACGCCTCAACAACTATATGAGAAATTAAAACACCAACAGATACCCACCACAGGGCTCTTAATACCCCTACTTTACGTAAATAAGGGAGTTCCGATTAATTCAGTTACATAACCAATATTAATACAAGAACTAACCGGTCTCTTAAATTAGTAAATAACACCAGAGAATATTGTCATTGGCAATTAGAGATAGAGTGATTTTAAATTGTTCATGTTCACCCATTCTTTTTAAAGTAAAGAAATAAAAGTTAAATTTTAAAGTTGTACCAGTGGCTCTACCCCAGTCTGGGCAGAGAGTGCTACATAGCATTTCTTTCTAGGGATTCTATCCCAATTGTTCTGCAAGTTCAGTATCAGATGCTAGCACCACTCCTCATAAGAAATATAATATATTGATACTAAAATAAAATATAGTATCTCATACAATCCAAACCAATGAGGAGCTTGCCTATATAGTGCCATTGTTATCCTTGTGTGTCAAATAATTAGTTCCTGCAGGAACTTTTTAGTGGGGTTGAAGGAAAGTTTCTTGTATGTATTTGTTTCACTTAAAATTCTCGTTGCTTCTTTTAAATAACCCTGTTTGTCCTGTACCACAACCCCCACCCTTATCCGCTGTCTTAATGACGATGTTGGGGTTGTTCTTTAGGCACTGTAGGGTATGTCTCTCCTGTAGAGATAAATTATCATTAAATCTATTGAGCCATTTCCCATTTTTGCTCTCCCACAGTTTGGATAGATCAGTACTGACTAATTTGTTAAATATCTTAATGTGTTCCCCCTGGGCCCCAACTGGAAAAAAAGTAGAAGGTCTCCTAAAATTACTGTGTAGAAACGGGAGTTCCTCACTATCATCATATAGACATAAATTCATAAGTGATTGAGTTTGACTAGGGGTTTCCCCTTGTAGAGAGTTTAACGTTTGTAAGGCGTCCCTATCTTGACTGTTTAAGAAAGATCTCTAACGACTTATCAGTATTGTTACAAGTGGGTTGTCTTTAAGAATGCTCGCCAGTACTTTTATTTTCCTGGTGGATTTTTTTTTAATGTCTCGCCAAGGGGTGTATACTGCATTTCTGTATGGTAAGAGGATGGCATCAAAAATCTTAACAAAAATGTTCACCAAAAATCATATCTTTTTAAAAATGTAAAATGTATATGTAAATTACACTGGAATACATTTGATTAAATATGGATAATCGTAATTTAAATACACTGGATGTGCAAAAAACACATAGAAATTTGTACTTATAAGTACAAAATACAAAGAGTAATTGTTATTTTATCGTAAAATGGGCTAAACATGGACGTTTCAATTGCGTTTATCAAATTGTCAATCAGTTCCAAGCGTAATTATGTAAACATTACAGATGCACTACAGATCTCACTATTTTTTCTTGCAATCTAAAAGGTGGCAAGCTTTTATCAAAATACTGAGAACACTAATTACTCTGAAAGGAAAACCTAAACATACGAAAACAGCAAATTTATGGTACAGTGCACTGAAAACATTCGGCTAGATTACGAGTCTTACATTAGGGTTAAAAAGACAAAAACAAAAACAGAGGCGCCACATGTGTAGATCAATAAGAACCCAAATAATCCAAATGTGAATAGATACAGCGTACTCACAAAAGCGATGGCAGTCTGTTGTGCCAATAGAGGCGGGCTGGTATTCTGCATCAAACCAGCTGGCTGATCAGAGGAATCTCCAACAGATTCAGACAGCACTGGAATCCAATGGCACCGAATCACCAGGACATCAGTCTCAATGGCAATGGCTCCCTCAGGCTGGAACTAGAAGATGGATAAGGAAAAGGGTGCAGACAGGATCCAGAGGGTCAGAACAAATGTTTCACTCCTGCTCAGTCAGCCCTGTCTGAGGGAGCCATTGCCATTGAGACTGATTTCCTGGTGATTCGGTGCCATTGGATTCCAGTGCTGTCTGAATCTGTTGGAGATTCCTCTGATCAGCCAGCTGGTTTGCTGCAGAATACCAGCCCGCCTCTATTGGCACAACAGAGTGCCATCGCTTTTGTGAGTACCCTGTATCTATTCCCATTTGGATTATTTGGGTTCTTATTGAGCTACACATGTGGCGCCTCTGTTTTTGTTTTTTGTCTTTTTACCACAGAAGTTTATCATCCCTTCGGGTGAAGACAGAGAGCTGCCTATGGACATTTGAGGATATCTGTTGGACTTTTCATTATTTCCTTGGCCGGTTTCTATCAGTGTATTTTACACACTTTTTATTTTGTATATTTCACATATATACACATATATATACATTGTCTCTGTTTGTTTTATATTAATTTTATTCTCTTATTATAGTGGTACTATTATACTCAGTTCTAGCGCCTCCTATAGGAGCCCTGTGATTCTTATAATCACGGACATTCCTTTTTTCAGGGTTAAAAAGCAGCGTTGGCCGGTCCCAATGCTGCTTTTTAACGCCCGCTGGTATTACGAGTCTTGAAATGATAGGCTCACCGCTCACTTTTTTGGCCAGACTCGGAAATACCGCAAATCCACTTACGTCAATTGTATATCCTATCTTTTTAATGGGACTTGCATAGTGCCGGTATTATGACTCTGACCAAAAGTAAGCGGTAGACCCTCTCCTGTCAAGCCTGGTACTGCATTTAAAAGTCAGTAGTTAAGAGTTTTACACTACAACGCCGTAGCATAAAACTCTTAACTAAAGTGCTAAAAAGTACACTAAGACCCATGAACTACCTATTAACCCCTAAACCGAGGCCCCCCCCACATCGCAAACACTATAATAAATATTTTAACCCCTAATCTGCTGAACCGGACATCGCCGCCACTATAATAAATATATTAACCCCTAAACCGCCGCACTCCCGCCTCGCAAACATTAGTTAAATATTATTAACCCTAATCTGCCATCCCTAACATCGCCGCCACCTACCTACATTTATTAACCCCTAATCTTCCGCCCCCAACGTCGCCGCCATTATATTAAAGTTATTAGCCCCTAAATCTAAGTCTAACCCTAACCCCCCTAACTTAAATATAATAACAATACATCTAAATAAAATAACTATCATTAACTAAATTATTCCTATTTAAAACTAAATACTTACCTATAAAATAAACCCTAAGCTAGCTACAATATAACTAATAGTTACATTGTAGCTAGCTTAGGGTTTATTTTTATTTTACAGGCAACTTTGTATTTATTTTAACTAGGTACAATAGTTATTAAATAGTTATTAACTATTTAATAACTACCTAGTTAAAATAAAGACAAATTTACCTGTAAAATAAAACCTAACCTAAGTTACAATTACACCTAACACTACACTATAATTAAATTAATTAACTAAATTAAATACAATTAATTACAATTAAATACAATTATCAACAAAATAAAAAAGGCCCCCAAAATAAAAAAGCCCTACCCTACACTAAATTACAAATAGCCCTTAAAAGGGCCTTTTGCGGGGCATTGTCCCAAAGTAATCAGCTCTTTTACCTGTAAAAAAAAAGTACAAATACCCCCCATATTAAAACCCACCACCCACACAACCAACCCTACTCTAAAACCCACTCAATACCCCCTTAACAAAACCTAACACTAACCCCTTGAAGATCACCGTACTGTGTGTCACCCAACCGGGCAGAAGTGGTCCTCCAGATGGGCAGAAGTCTTCATCCAGACAGCATCTTCTATCTTCATCCATCCGGCGTGGAGTGGGTCCATCTTCAAGACATCCGATGCGGAGCATCCTCTTCAAATGACGGCCAACGACTGAATGAAGGTTCCATTAAATGACGTCATCCAAGATGGGGTCCCTTTAATTCCGATTGGCTGATAGAATTCTATCAGCCAATCGGAATTAAGGTAGAAAAAATCCTATTGGCTGATGCAATCAGCCAATAGGATTGAACTTCAATCCTATCGTCTGATCCAATCAGCCAATAGGATTGAACTGGCATTCTATTGGCTGTTCCAATCAGCCAATAGAATGCCAGTTCAATCCTATTGGCTGATTGCATCAGCCAATAGGATTTTTTCTACCTTAATTCCGATTGGCTGATAGAATTCTATCAGCCAATCGGAATTGAAGGGACGCCATCTTGGATGACGTCATTTAAAGGAACCCTCATTCAGTAATAGGCTGTCGTTTGAAGAGGATGCTCCGTGTCGGATGTCTTGAAGATGGACCCGCTCCACGCTGGATGGATGAAGATAGAAGATGCCATCTGGATGAAGGCTTCTGCCCGTCTGGAGGACCACTTCTGCCCGGTTGGATTAAGACTTCTGCCCGTCCGGAGGACCACTTCTGCCTGGTTGGGTGAAAACGTCTCACGGTACGGTAAAATCTTAAGGGGTTAGTGTTAGGTTTTGTTAAGGGGGTATTGGGTGGGTTTTAGAGTAGGGTTGGTTGTGTGGGTGGTGGGTTTTAATGTTGGGGTACTTTTTTTACAGGTAAAAGAGCTGATTACTTTGGGGCAATGCCCCACAAAAGGCCCTTTTAAGGGCTATTTGTAATTTAGTGTAGGGTAGGGCTTTTTTTATTTTGGGGGCTTTTTTATTTTGTTAGGGGGATTAGAGTAGGTGTAATTAGTTTAAAAATCTTGTAATTATTTTATTATTTTCTGTAATTTAGTGTTTTTTTTCCGTACTTTAGATAATTGTATTTAATTGTAATTAATTGTATTTAATTTAGTTAATTAATTTAATTATATTGTAGTGTTAGGTGTAATTGTAACTTAGGTTTGGTTTTATTTTACAGGTAAATTTGTCTTTATTTTAACTAGGTAGCTATTAAATAGTTAATAACTATTTAATAACTATTGTACCTAGTTAAAATAAATACAAAGTTGCCTGTAAAATAAAAATAAACCCTAAGCTAGCTACAATGTAACTATTAGACATAACTTTTATTTCCCCTAGGAATCAATGGGGCTGCGTTAGGAGCTTTACGCTGCTTTTTTGCAGGTGTTTTTTTCAACCTGCTCTCCCCCAAAGATTCCTATGGAGAAATCATGCACAAGCACGTTTTACCAGCTCACCACTAACATAAGCAGCGCTGGTATTGAGGTGAGATGTGGAGCAAAATTTTGCTCTTCGCTCACTTTTTTGCGGCTAACGCCGGGTTTGTAAAAACCCGTAATACCAGCGCTGTCTGTAAGTGAGCGGTGAGCATAAACTGCTTGTTAGCACCACACCCCTCCTAACGCAAAACTCGTAAGCTAGGAGAGAGCTCTCATTTTCAAAGACAGTCCATTTTCTTTGATAATTGCACCAAATGTTCTTGTGAGGCTAAACGTGGTTTTTCACATTGCCGGGGTCGGAGCTCTGGTAGCTCCAGGTTAAGCAATCTAACAAAAAGGACTGTATCCTGTGGCGTGTATCATGCTACACAAAAATTGTGACAGTTTGACATTTGGACGCTTCTTAATATCCCTAAATGGGAGACATGCTTGTGATTACTTTCATTTTGTAAGTGTTTATAACTGTATGTGTGCATTAAAGTGTATAAAACGTCTACCTTGATGGGCCTGCACTTGTTTCTCCTCTTATAAATTAAATAAATGAAATACAATTAGCTAAAGTACAAAACTCCCCCCACTAAATTACAGAAAATAATAAACAAATTACAAGATATTTAAACTAATTTCACCTAATCTAATAGCCCTATCAAAATAAAAAAGCCCCCCCAAAATAAAAAAAACCCTAGCCTAAACTTCCAATAGCCCTTAAAAGGGCCTTTTGTGGGGCATTGCCCCAAAGAAATCAGCTCCTTTACCTGTAAAAAAAAATACAAACACCCCCCCAACAGTAAAACCCACCACCCACACAACAAACCCCTCAAATAAAATCCTAACTAAAAAAAAACTAAGCTCCCCCTTGCCCTGAAAAGGGCATTTGGATGGGCATTGCCCTTAAAAGGGCAGTTAATTCTTTTGCGGCCCAAAGCCCTAACCTAAAAATAAAACCCACCCAATACACCCTTAAAAAAAACTAACACTAACCCCCTGAAGATCAACTTACTGTTCTGAAGACCGGACATCATCCTCAAGGAAGTGGCAGAAATCTTCATCCAACTGGGCCGAAGTCCTCAACGAAGCCGGGAGAAGTCTTCATCCAAGCCGGGCGAAGTGGTCCTCCAGACGGGCAGAAGTCTTCATCCAGACAGCATCTTCTATCTTCATCCATCCGACGCGGAGCGGCTCCATCTTCAGGACATCCGACATGGAGCATCCTCTTCATCCGGAGTCTTCTTACTGAATAAAGGTTCCTTTAAATGACGTCATCCAAGATGGCATCCCTTAGATTCCGATTGGCTGATAGAATTCTATCAGCCAATCGGAATTAAGGTAGAAAAAATCCTATTGGCTGATGCAATCAGCCAATAGGATTGAAGTTCAATCCTATTGGTTGATCCAATCAGCCAATAGGATTGAGCTTGCATTCTATTGGCTGTTTATTTAATTGTATTTAATTTAGGTCATTTATTTAATTGTAGTGTAGTGTTTGGTGTAACTTAGGTTAGGTTTTATTTTACAGGTACTTTTGTCTTTATTTTAGCTAGGTAGTTATTAAATAGTTAATAACTATTCAATAACTATTCTACCTAGTTAAAATAAATACAAACTTGCCTGTAAAATATAAATAAACCCTAAGCTAGCAACAATGTAACTATTAGTTATATTGTAGCTAGCTTAGGGTTTATTTTATAGGTAAGTATTTAGTTTTAAATAGTAATAATGTAGTTAATGATAGGAATTTTATTTATATTTATTTAAATTATATTTGTTAGGGGGTGTTAGGGTTAAACTTAGATTTAGGGGTTAATACATTTAATATAGTGGCGGCAAAATTGGGGACGGCAGATTAGGAGTTAATAAATGTAGGTAGGTGGCGGCGATGTTAGGGGCGGCAGATTAGGGGTCAATATTATTTAACTAGTGTTTGCGAGGCGGGAGTGTGGCGGTTTAGGGGTTAATATGTTTATTATAGTGGCGGCGATGTCCGGAGCAGTAGATTAGGGGTTAAAAAATATAATGTAGATGGCGACAATGTACAGGACGGCAGATTAGTTGTTAATAAGTGTAAGATTAGGGGTGTTTAGACTCGGGGGTTCATGTTAGGGTGTTAGGTGTAAACATAATTTTTTTTTCCCCATAGGAATCAATGGGGCTGCGTTACGGAGTTTTACGCTGCTTTTTTGCAGGTATTAGATTTTTTCTCAGCCGGCTCTCCCCATTGATGTCTATGGGGAAATCGTGCACAAGCACGTACAACCAGCTCACCGCTGACTTAAGCAGCGCTGGTATTGAAGTGCGGTATGGAGCTCAATTTTGCTCTACGCTCACTTCTTGCCTGCTAGCGCCGGGTTTGTAAAAACCCGTAATACCAGCACTTCAGGTAAGTGAGCGCTGAGCAGTGGCATCACTAGGGGGTGCGGGGGGTGTGGGCTGCACCCGGGTGACACCACCAGAATTTTTTTTTTTTTTTTTTTTTTTTACATTTTATTGAAATTCAAAGAAATACAATGTAGAGATGCATATCTTTTTTATTGGAGGGGCAAGCATTTGTGAACATTAGTGGGACTGGGGAAGTTGTAGACACTTAATTTTGTTGCCCCTTGAGCCAGCACTGCAATTTTCACAAATAGTTTTCCCTGCTGCTTTTGCTTGTTTGTAATTTGCTCCTCCCCTACCCAATTTCACAATGAATGTTGTGGACGTGCCGTGGGGCTTGCGAAAGTTGCGCTGCTAGCCTAAACCTGCCTGCCTATCTGTGCTCACTACTCAGTGACGTGTGGAGCAGTGGAGTCACTCACTGCTGTGCTGTCTCTCTAAACAGGAACCCGGGAAATCATGAGGGGGATGCCTGGCACCTGACCGCATGACTGTCTGACACTGTCTCTAAAGTGAAGGAGCCACGTATGATGCCTACCCGACCGGTACGGTTACGGTACACTAAGTGCACACTGAAGAGGTAGGAGGGGAGGGCGGGGATCTGGGTAGAGTGCAGAGGTGATTGGCCATAAGAAGCTGTAGGAACACGGCCCGGGGCTGTGCACTAACAGACTTGGAACAGAGTCAGAGAGCAGAATTTTCATAGTTTGCGTGGATAAACCTTTTCTTTAGTCATTTATTTTTAGAGTGCTCTGTTTATCTTTCATTTGATGCTCTGCTGAGCCAGGGAGCAGCTCTATGCATGAGCTTTATAATTAATGTAGTGCAGTTTACATATTTTGTATGTGTGTGTGTGTCTGAGTTTTTATGTGTGTGTCTGAGTTTTTGTGTGTGTGTCTGAGTGTTTTTGTGTGTGCCTAAGTGTTTTTGTGTGTGTCTGAGTGTTTTTGTGTGTGTGTCTTAGTGTTTTTGTGTGTGTGTCTTAGTGTTTCTGTGTGTGTCTCAGTGTTTTTGTGTGTGTTTCAGAGTGTTTTTGTGTGTGTGTCTGAGTGTGTTTCTGAGTGTTTGTGTGTGCATCTGAGTGTGTTTTTAAGTGTGTCTGAGTGTGTCTGAGTATTTGTATGTGTGTGTGCCTGTGTTTTTGTGTTTGAGTGTGTCTGCTTTCTGGGGGGAGGGGGGGTGACACCATAACTTACCGCACCGGGTGACACCAACCTTAGTGACACCACCGGTGAGACAAAACTGCTCATTAGCACCGCACAGCTCATAACGAAAAACTTGTGATCTGGCCGAAAGCTTACTCAGTGTATCATTACTTAGCCTGCAAACTGACTTCTATCAAATTTACAAATCCAGATACAGATCCTATATTCACTAACACACAAAGCTCAGTCAGTATATCAGTATTTAGCCTGCAAACTGACTTCTATCAGATTTATAAACCCAGATACAGATCCTATATTCACTAACACACAAAGCTCACTCAGCATATCAGTACTTAGCCTGAAAACTGACTTCTATCAGATTTACAAACCCAGATACAGATCCTATATTCACTCACACACAAAGCTCACTCAGCATATCAGTACTTAGGGTGAAAACTGACTTCTATCAGATTTACAAACACAGATACAGATCCTATATTCACTCACACACAAAGCTCACTCAGCATATCAGTACTTAGGGTGAAAACTGACTTCTATCAGATTTACAAACATAGATACAGATCCTATATTCACTCACACACAAAGCTCACTCAGCATATCAGTACTTAGCGTGAAAACTGACTTCTATCAGATTTACTAACCCAGATACAGATCCTATATTCACTAACACACAAAGCTCACTCAGCATATCAGTACTTAGCCTGAAAACTGACTTCTATCAGATTTACAAACCCAGATACAGATCCTATATTCACTCACACACAAAGCTCACTCAGCATATCAGTACTTAGGGTGAAAACTGACTTCTATCAGATTTACAAACACAGATACAGATCCTATATTCACTCACACACAAAGCTCACTCAGCATATCAGTACTTAGGGTGAAAACTGACTTCTATCAGATTTACAAACATAGATACAGATCCTATATTCACTCACACACAAAGCTCACTCAGCATATCAGTACTTAGCGTGAAAACTGACTTCTATCAGATTTACTAACCCAGATACAGATCCTATATTCACTAACACACAAAGCTCCCTCAGCATATCAGTACTTAGCCTGAAAACTGACTTCTATCAGATTTACAAACCCAGATACAGATCCTATATTCACTCACACACAAAGCTCACTCAGCATATCAGTACTTAGGGTGAAAACTGACTTCTATCAGATTTACAAACACAGATACAGATCCTATATTCACTCACACACAACGCTCACTCAGCATATCAGTACTTAGGGTGAAAACTGACTTCTATCAGATTTACAAACACAGATACAGATCCTATATTTACTCACAAATAAAGCTTACCCAATGTATCATTAGCTCATTCAGCATATCAGTACTTAGCCTGCAAACTAAATTCTATCAGATTTTAAAACTATTCACTCACAACTAACCAAACCAACGAAACTGACTTCCAATATTCACACAGACACCCACATATGCATATAAACATGCTGCTTCCATGTGCATTAATATCAATTGATCTGTAAAAAAAGAGATGAATAGTCACACATTTCCTTATATCACTGCCACAATCTCTTATTACCAGTACTCTGCTTCACTTCTCTTTATATGACTTGCTGATATCATTTTGTACCATCACAAATGTAACTTATCCTTGTTTTACTTGTCAGTATATGAAGTGTAATATACCCCATTAATTGTAAAGCTCTGTGTAATATGTTGGCACATTATATATGACAGCTAAAATTAAAAGCAAATTGCCCAAAAAATTGTGGAAAGACATTCATGTAATTACAAAAGATACAATATCACCACCTAGTGGCAGAAATATATACTTACACATAACAAAGTTTAGAAGTATACAATAATTATCTTTCCTACTATGGGCGCGATCCGATATAGATCGTAGTTTGCGGCGCAAGCGAAGGAACCCGCGTCGCCTGCAGTTTCAGCTCGCAACTCTAGCTATCCAATATTCAGCGCCGTCAGATGCTAAACTGGCGTAAGTAGGAAAAACCGGCGAGCAGGCAAAATGTGCGCAAATACACATTTTAGTCATCGCAAGTACTTGCGCCAGTATTTTGTTCACGTAAACTCTCAATAAAGTGTAGTTTTATGCAAATTAGCCTACGACTCGTAAAAAATAACGCCAGTTCTAAGAGATGCGCCACGTAATGACGAGATTCAAAATTCATACTTAAACCCCTGCGCAGCCGCCATTTTCTTTAGTGTGTTTGGTTGGTTCTTGGAGCTACAGCACACTACAGTGAGCAGGAGAAAGTCGTTAGAGTAGAGAGAGAGGCGCATTGCATAATATTTAGTTAGGTCGGATTTGGTGGATTTGATAAGCTTGTACATTACTGTCACTATTTTACATATTGCACACATTTTGCATACACACATATACAAAATACACAACACTTTTATTTTATAACACCTTACACATTTTATTTATCTTTTACAGTTTGAAAGGCTGAGTGTTTGGTTGTGATTGTGTGTGATTGAAGTGGGAGTGAGTGTGAGTGTGTGAGTGTGTGTAGTGTGAGGATGTCAGGGAGAGCTAGGGCTGGGGGGAGGAGGGAAGGGGAGTTGCAGGGAGAGGATTATGGACAGGAGGAGCAGCAGGGTCCCCGTCAGGGAGTGAGCGGAGTGGGGAGAGGGAGAGCCAGAAGGGAGGATGGGAGTGGGGTTGCCCCAAGGCCAGGCACACTCAGAAGAGGGATAGAGGGTGCACATGGGGATAGAAGGGGGGAGGAGGAAGAGGATAGGGAGGAACCCACACCAGGGACATCCCAGGGAGGGAGCCAGGCGGCCCAGGATGAGGAGCGTATGAGGTGTCCTAACTTCACTTTTGCAGAAAACCTCGCTCTAGTCCAGGCTGTCCTGGAGAACCATACTGCCCTCTTTGGACAAGAGAAGGGCAAAGGAGTTGCCCGTAGGCGTAAAGATGCCTGGCAGAAGGTGGTGGAGGCCGTTAATGGTGTGTCCCAACAGAGGAGGAATGTGGATGGCCTAAAGAAGATGTGGAATGATTGTAAGAGGAGAGTCAAGGAGAAGATGGGCCAGGAAGCAATGTCCCAGAGGGCAACAGGAGGTGGGCCTCACTATGAAGCGGAATACAACGAGTGGCAGGAGCTGATTCGTAGGTCCCTGAGCGCCACAGCAGTCCGTGGACTTCCAGGGGCTCGTGACTCAGGGATTGCAACATCAGCGCAGCATGCTGGTGAGTAACATCCCACACACCAGTATTATATGTATTTGAGTTATAACATCCTATATTGTCACACATTTATGTACACAATGAGGAGCATGGTATTTTGGCTACTAACAACAAAATATACAATGAGATTTAACATTAAAGGGACATGAAACCAAATAATTTTATTTCATTATTCAGATAGAGAATACAGTTTTCAACAACATCCCAATATACTTCTATTATCGATTTCTCATCATTATTTTCATAATCTTAGTTTATTAAATATCAATGCACATGGGTGAGGCAATCACACGAGGCATTGATGTGCAGCCACCAATCATCAGCTTATGAGCCTATCTAGAAATGCTTTTCAGCTAAGAATATCAAGAGAATGAATCAAATTAGCTAATGGAAGTAAATTACAAAGTTGTTTAAAATTGCATGCTTGGCTATCTGAATCATGAAAGAATAAAAATGGGTTGCATGTCCATTTAATGCTACTTAACACATTGAAATTCATGATATGAGGTGGAATCGTGAAATACTAACATGTCTCAGAGTAACACAGGCCACAAGCCACATGTAGAGTTTTCAGTAAATGGACACTATAGTCATCACAACCATTGTGTCACTTAAAGAACACATTTTCTCCATCACTGACATGTACACAGAACTATTGTATGAAGCACATACATGTATACTTTTCATATTAAAACCCATCATATCACAAATCTCAATGTGCACATGCATGTTATAGAGTTTGACATGAGAATGTGGATAGGCCCTAGCATGTACATTGTATGCCCACATGGATATATATCTGACTGTACTAATCCCTCTCATCATTTGACTCCTCCACAGAACCTCCAGTCACCAGGGTGCCAAAGCCCATGCATCCCCCTCCAACATCGGATCAAAGTATTTCTCCTCCTCGACAACCGGTCCGTAGAGTCCAGCAGGAGTATGCCAGGCATGACCTGGTTTGGACTGCCTCAATTGAGAATCCCAATGTTATGCCGCCTGTATTACAGGAGGATACCTGGCAGGAGCCCTGGCCGGAGGAATATTCCTTTGGCTTGGAGGGGGAGCCAAGCCAGCCCCGAAGGGTAGATGTCTTTACCCCCCCACAAGAATATCATGCCACTCAGGGATTCTACCAGCAGGCTGAGTGGATGCACACCAGCAGCCAATGGGACTATCAGTCCATCCGGACATCTGCACCATTGGCAGCAGTTGGAAGAGCTCCACCAGCTGAAATTCCGGGGCCTGCACCCCCAGCTGAGATTCCGGGGCCTGCACCCCCAGCTGAGATTCCGGGGCCTGCACCCCCAGCTGAGATTCCCGGGGCCTGCATCACCAGCTGAGGATCGAGAAATGGAACCAGTGCCTATAGTCCCTGCTGGGGAAGAGCCCATGGATCCACTGACTTCCGCCATGGGTGAAGAATACATTTCCCTACAGAGGAGGCAAACATTGACCTGTGAGTGTCTCACGTCAACCTGCGAGAGAATGCAGAGGGACCAACGCAGGTTCTATAGGAGCCAACAGCGATTACAACAGCGTTCCATTGAGCTGCAAAGGGACATGGCAGCATCTGTAACTGCTATGGTACAAAACCAATCGCAAATGCTGAGAGTCATTTCTGACATGCAAATCCAGAGTGACCACAGATGGAAGGAACAGAACCAACTGTTGGGTGTGTTGGTGGAGCATTTCACCCACCAGCAAGACATCGCCTCAAGCATCTCATCTGTGACCAGCACTCCTACTGGATCCACACAACCCAGGAGAGGCAGGAGACCCACTCCAGGCCCCTCAGCCCCCTCATCTAAGAGGCCTAAAAGAAAATAAATCTTGTTCTATTTCATCCTAAATCTTGTCCTCTGTTATTTACCATATAATTGTCATCCACATCAATGTGAGGTGTGTTTTAGTACAGTAATATTGTGTTGAAATGGGCCAAAAAGGTATTATTATCATGTTTCTGACATATTCCTGTTCGATAAACCACATCACATAGTTGTGTATGAACGGAACATATAGTAATATTCACTTCTAAGATGTAAATCAAGGTTTCTCACATCCAGGGGTCGATCCGATAAAAATCGTCGCCCGCAAAAGCCGGTGACGCCAATATTTGCGCTGGTTTGGTATCCTATATACGGCGTAACCTAGAAGTTACGCCCGTATATTTCTGCCGTCGCCCGTAGTTTTTTGGGCCATAGGCAGGTATACCAAACCAGCGCAGTTTGGTATCCAATATGCAGCGTAAGGACTTACGTGGCGAAAATGGAGAAATCTTACTCCATTTTCACCTCGCCACAAAAAGCAGCCGTAAGAAGCCTTACACTGACTATTGGAGCCCCGTAACTCCCCTAAACTAGCTAGAAAAATAAACCTAACACCTAACGCATGCGCAATGTCTATCTAGCTGTCACCCGCGATCTGCTAAATAAAACCTAACACCTAACGCGATGCGCAATGTCTATCTACCTATCAAACCGCGATCCCCCGCCGCAATCCCTAATAAAGTTATTAACCCCTAAACCCCGCCGCATCTACATAAACTAACCCCCTACTGTGAGCCCCTAAAACCGCCGCCATCTACCTTATCTATCCACTAATCTGACCCCTTACACCGCCGCCACCTATATAAAAATGATTAACCCCTAATCTAATCCCCCTATACCGCCGCCAGCTATATTAATAGTATTAACCCCTAATGTAAGACCCTTACACCGCCGCCATCTCTATTAAAATTATTAACCCCTAATTTAATCTACCTACCCCCGCCGCCAGCTATGTTATCTATTTTAACCCTAAGTATATTATAGTTAATATAGGTATTACATTATATATATTAACTATATTAACCCTAATTATATTAGGGTTAATATAGTTAATATAGTTACTATAGTATTTATATTAACTATATTAACTCTATCTAACCCTAACACCCCTAACTAAATTCTTATTAAATTAATCTAATTCATATTATAAACTAAAATATTCCTATTTAAATCTAAATACTTACCTATAAATAAACCCTAAGATAGCTACAATATAATTAATAATTACATTGTAGCTATGTTAGGGTTTATATTTATTTTACAGGTAAATTGTTAATTATTTTAACTAGGTATAATAGCTATTAAATAGTTATTAACTATTTAATATCTACCTAGTTAAAATAATTACCCAATTACCTGTAAAATAAATCCTAACCTAAGTTACAAATACCCCTACACTATCAATAAATTAACTAAACTACAAATATCTATCTAAAAATACAATTAAATTAACTAAACTAAATTACAAAAAAAAACAAACACTAAATTACCAAAAAATAAAAAAAAGATTACAAGATTTTTTAAGCTAATTACACCTATTCTAAGCCCCCTAATAAAATAATAAAGCCCCCCAAAATAAAAAAAATTCCCTGCCCTATTCTAAATTAAAAAAAGTTCAAAGCTCTTTACCTTACCAGCCCTTAAAAGGGCCTTTTGTGGGGCATGCCCCAAAGAATTCAGCTCTTTTGCATTTCAAGAAATATACAATACCCCACCCCCCACATTACAACCCACCACCCACATACCCCTATTCTAAACCCACCCAAACCCCCCTTAAAAAAGCCTAACACTACCCCCCTGAAGATCTCCCCTACCTTGTCTTCACCACACCGGGCCGAACTCCCTCATCCGATCCGGGCGATGTCTTCCTCCAAGCGGCAAAGAAGAAATCTTCATCCCGGCGACGTCTTCCTCCACGCAGCAGCAAAGTCTTCTTCTTCCGGCAGCATCTCCATCAAGCGCCATCTTCAATCTTATTTCTTCACTCCGCCGCCGCGGAGCATCCATCCCGGCCGACGACTGAACGACGAATGAGGTATCTTTAAATGACGTCATCCAAGATGGCGTCCGCCGAATTCCGATTGGCTGATAGTATTCTATCAGCCAATCGGAATTAAGGTAGAAAAATCTGATTGGCTGATTGAATCAGCCAATCAGATTCAAGTTCAATCCGATTGGCTGATTGGTTCAGGTAGGGAGATCTTCAGGGGGGGTAGTGTTAGGCTTTTTTAAGGGGGGTTTGGGTGGGTTTAGAATAGGGGTATGTGGGTGGTGGGTTGTAATGTTGGGGGGGGTATTGTATATTTATTGAAATGCAAAAGAGCTGAATTCTTTGGGGCATGCCCCACAAAAGGCCCTTTTAAGGGCTGGTAAGGTAAAGAGCTTTGAACTTTTTTTAATTTAGAATAGGGCAGGGAATTTTTTTTATTTTGGGGGGCCTTTATTATTTTATTAGGGGGCTTAGAATAGGTGTAATTAGCTTAAAAATCTTGTAATCTTTTTTTTATTTTTTGTAATTTAGTGTTTTTTTTTTGTAATTTAGTTTAATTTATTTTATTGTATTTTTAGATAGATATTTGTAGTTTATTTAATTTATTGATAGTGTAGGTGTATTTGTAACTTAGGTTAGGATTTATTTTACAGGTAATTGGGTAATTATTTTAACTAGGTAGATATTAAATAGTTAATAACTATTTAATAGCTATTATACCTAGTTAAAATAATTAACAATTTACCTGTAAAATAAATATAAACCCTAACATAGCTATAATGTAATTATTAATTATATTGTAGCTATCTTAGGGTTTATTTTATAGGTAAGTATTTAGATTTAAATAGGAATATTTTAGTTTATAATATGAATTAGATTAATTTAATAAGAATTTAGTTAGGGGTGTTAGGGTTAGATAGAGTTAATATAGCTAATATAAATACTATAGTAACTATATTAACCCTAATATAATTAGGGTTAATATAGTTAATATATATAATGTAATAACTATATTAACTATAATATACTTAGGGTTAATATAGATAACATAGCTGGCGGCGGGGTAGGTAGATTAAATTAGGGGTTAATCATTTTAATATAGATGGCGGCGGGGTAGGGGGGTTAAATTAGGGGTTAATAATTTTAAAATAGATGGCGGCGGTGTTAGGGGCTCACTTTAGGGGGTTATAGATTTAATATAGCTGGCGGCGGGGTACGGGAGCGGCGGTTTAGGGGTTAATAACTTTATTAGGTTGCGGCTGGCTACGGGAGCGGCGGTTTAGGGGTTAATAACTTATTTTTATTGTTAGGATAGTGAGGGGGGATAGCGGATAGAGGGTTAGACGTGTTGGGCTATGTTTAGGAGGCGTGTTAGACAGTGCGGGTGATTTAGACTTTAGTCAGGTTTTGTAGGCGCCGGCAGTTTCTAACGTGGCGCAAGTCACTGGCGACTCCAAAAATCTGTACTTACGCAGATTTCTGGACATCGCTACTTTGTCAGACTTGCCACTTTAGCAACTGACGGCGCCGCATATTGGATAGCTCGAGTTGCGAGCTGAAAATGCGGGCGACGCGGGTTCCCTCGCTTGCGCCGCAAACTGCGCCGTTTATCGGATCGCGCCCCCAATATAAATTGACACGTGGGTATATATAACTAATAATGTATTTACAGAAGGTGTGAACATAAGGTATAAATATCCATTATCCTCATTCTTAATGATAGTCAATAAATCATAGTGAACTAAACATGAATGAAACAAATGAGAAATATACAGTAATTAGGGTTGTTAAAGGGACATGAAAGCAAATTGTTTTCTTTCATGATTTGTAAAGAGCAGACAATTATAAACAACTTTCTAATTTGCTTCTATTATTTATGTTGATTCATTCTATTGATATTCTTTGCTGAAAAGCATATCTAGATATGCTTGGTAGCTGCTGATTAGTAGCTGGATATAGATGCCTCCTGTGATTGTTTCACTGTGTGCATTGCTATGTCTTCATTAAAGGATATCTAAAGAATAAATCAAAATAGGTAATAGAAGTAAATTGGAATTTTTAAAAAAATTATATTCTCTATCCTTAATCATGAAACAAAATGTTTGGGTATAGTGTCCCTTTAAGGGAAGGGGGTTGGGTGTAGTAGTTTCACTTACATGCAGTGGAAATCCGAAGTGTGTAATTCTGCAAGACATGATATATACACATGCAATGGTTGGTGAGGTACTGTCAAACATCATAATACATGTGAATGTTACGGTTTACTGTACTTATGAATAAGTAACTTACAGGTGAAGTATTCCCGGATGACATAATCCCTCACTTCATTCCCCCTCAGTGTCCCCCTGTCCACATCCTCAGGTACAGGAACCAGCTGCTGCTGCTGCTCTGGGTCAATGTCCCCCAACAAACGTGTGTCCACAGCAATGTTGTGTAGAATACAGCAAGCATTGACAATGGAACACACTTTGTTGGGGTTATACTGTAGTGCTCCGCCTGTAACATCCAGACACCTGAACCTGGTTTTTAATAGGCCAAAGCTCCTTTCAATGACATTCCTTGTTCTTATGTGTGCCTCCTGGTACCTGAGTTGTGGCTCTGTAATGGGGTGCACCAAGGGGGTTAATAGCCATGGTCTGCAGCCGTACCCTGCGTCACCTGTCATGTAACATATGTATTTGGATTACTACAGGTACATCATGTGCTTTAAAGGGACACAACATGAATTTCATATAAAAGATTGATTTAATAAAAACATTAAATTTGTGCATTATAAGCAATCTACTTTTATGCCAGTATTAGTCTAGACCAAAAATCTATTTTAAAGGACCAGTCAACACAGTAGATTTTCATTATCATAAAATGCAAGATAACAAGACAATGCAATAGCACTTAGTCTAATATCAAAGTTATTTTTTATGACAATTTAAAATGTTATGTATTTTGAAACTCCCCCTGTACCATGTGACATCCATCAGCCATTCACAAATGCATACACACTTATTATTGCACATACTCAGTAGGAGCTGGTGACTCAAAAATATAAAAGATACAAATACTGTGCACATTTTGTTAATGGAAGTAATTTGGAGAGTTTATTAAAATTAAAAGTCCTATCTGAATAATGAAAGTGCAATTTATACTAGACTGTCCCTTTAATAAGAACCTGCAATTTTTATCAGCTTTATAATTTACTTCTATTAGATCATTTTCTCCATTCTATAGATAACTTTTGCTGACAAGCATATTAGATATGCTCATTAGCTGCTGATTGGTGGCTGCACATAGAAGCCTCATATGATTGGCTCATCTATGTGCATTGCTATTTTGTAAAAAAAAATTATCTAAAGAATAAATTAAATGAGATAATAGAAGTGAATTGTAATGCTGTTTAACATTATATTCTCTATCTGAAACATGAGATTATAATTTGTGTTTAGTGTCCCTTTAGTAGAAATATATAGACAGAATTAAGGTACTCACCAAGCAGCCATCCTCCAGAGAGTGTTCCATTTTCAAACATATTGAATAAGGAGGTCTGGCGCAGGATGTAGGAATCATGTGCACTCCCCGGGAAGCCTGCATGCACATGTAAGAATTTCAGATTGGTATCGCAGACCATCTGGCAATTCAATGAGTGAAACCCTTTCCTGTTAATATAGAGGATTGTCTCCTCATGTGGGGCCACGATACGCACATGTGTGCAATCAATTGCCCCCATGACATTGGGAATACCCCCCAGTCGATAGAAGCCTTGTTTAAGACGGTTCCATTCCTGGGGGGTACGGGGAAAATGAATGTATCGTTGTGTCTGGTTATCTAGAGCAGTCAAAACCTCCCCTAGAATCCTGGAGAAGGTAGACTGCGCTAGGCCAGACACAAGCCCCTCTGTTGACTGGTATGAGCCGGTTGCCAGGAAGTGTACAACACACAACAGCTTCTGCATACCAGTCAGAGCTCGGTTCCTATACGCTTGAGGGTCAATATCATCCTTCAAGACCTCCACTTCTGTCATCCCAAACAGGGTGACCCTAACCCTGTGTACCCTTGGTGCTCTTCCCCTCTGCTGATGCCTACGTCTTATAGGCCCTGCTGGCCTATGGCCAGCTGCAGCAACAGCAGCATGGGGAGCACCAGGAACAGGGACAACAGCAGGAGGAGCAGGGAGGGCAGCAGCAGCAGCTGGAGCAGGGGACAGCTAACAGCACCATGACCAGGGACCTCAGCAGCAGGGATACCATCCAAAACAGGGGCTTGTAGGGGTTCCAGCACCCCTTGTGCCCCACGACACTGTCTCACTCTAAATGCAATATACTGCAAGGGAAACATGGTGGCTAATGAGGGTGTGCATTTGCAGATGTTTTAAGGCTGCAGGTGAGAGGTTGTGCTGTTTGTGATTGGTTTGACACACTTGCAGGGGCAGGAATAATAAATGCTTTTAAGAGGTTAACTATTTGTGATCAAGCTGCTGCTATGTATATTGTTAAGCATGCATTTGTTAGGCCTTCAGAGAGTTACGTTGGTTTCTAAGTCAGTGCAAGGGTTCCTGCGCCTTCAATTTGTGGCGAGCTGAGAATGGAGTAGATTTTCTGAAATCTGTGCGCGTAAGTCCTTACGCCGTATATTGGATAGCAAATTGCGCGTGTTTTGTATGTCAGTCTATGGGCCAAAAAACTACGGGCGACGCCAGAAATCTACGCGCGTAACTTCTAGCTTACGCCGTATATAGGATACCAAACCTGCGCAAATATTGGCGTCACAAACTTTTGTGGGCGACGATTTTTATCGGATCGATCCCTATATATTTGTAGTTTTCATTTGTAACCATATATAGACATCTTTAGACATGAATATGTATGTATCTCAAGGTTAAAGTCCTTTACCTGCCTTTTTATTTCTAACACCTGAGATCTTCTATTTTTGAGTCCTTATAACTTCTGTGTGCAATATTTATTTAAAAATAATTTTTATTGGATAGTGTTATTATGTGTGTTAAGTGTACTTTGTAATGTACTTTCAATGTTTTTTGTGCAACTTTTTATTTTCGTGAAACAGTTAACCTTTGCTCTGAATTCGAGGTAATGATTCTAGTGTAAATTACAATCGTGCTCACGCGATCGTGTTTACTTTCAACTCGGTAAGCCTGATGAGTGCAAACCCTTGTGATATACCCCTTATCACTCAGGCGCAAACGTTTGCACACCTCTTGTAATCAAGCTCTTTGTCTTTATTTCCCAATATAGAGATGCATGCAGACCTGGGTCAGATTACAAGTAGTGTGCTAACTTTTTCACTGACGCTAACTGCGTATTAGACCAACAACGCAAAAGCCGAAGGTAGTTATGAATATTTTACATTCCAATGTCCTTCACAAAAAAGAAAATGTTTTTTTTATATATATATGTATATGTATATAAAAAAATTGTAAAATACAGGTGAAACTCAAAAAATTAGAATATTGTGCAAAAGTTAATTTATTTCACTAATACAACTTAAAATGTGAAACTAATATATGAGATAGACTCATTACATGCAAAGCAAGATAGTTCAAGCCGTGATTTGTCATAATTGTGATGATTATGGCTTACAGCTCATGAAAACCCCAAATCCACAATCTCAGAAAATTAGAATATTGTGAAAAGGTGCAATATTCTAGGCTCAAAGTGTCCCACTCTAATCAGCTAATTAAGCCATAACACCTGCAAAGGGTTACTGAGCCTTTAAATGGTCTCTCAGTCTGGTTCAGTAGGAATCACAATCATGGGAAAGACTGCTGACCTGACAGTTGTGCACAAAACCATCATTGACACCCTCCATAAGGAGGGAAAGCCTCAAAAGGTAATTGCAAAAGAAGTTGGGAAGTTCCCAAAGTGCTGTATCAAAGCACATTAATAGAAAGTTATGTGGAAGGGAAAAGTGTGGAAGAAAAAGGTGCACAAGCAGCAGGGATGACCGCAGCCTGGAGAGGAGTGTCAGGAAAAGACCATTCAAAAGTGTTGGGGACTTTCACAAGGAGTGGACTATGGCTGGAGTCAGTGCATCAAGAGCCACCACACACAGACAGATCCTGGACATGGGCTTCAAATGTCATATTCCTTTTGTCAAACCACTCCTGAACAACAAACAATGTCAGAAGCGTCATACCTGGGCTAAAGAAAAACAGACCTGGTCGGTTGCTCAGTGGTCCAAAGTCCTCTTTTCTGGTGAGAGCAAATTTTGCATCTCATTTGGAAACCAAGGACCCAGAATACAGAGGAAGAATGGAGAGGCACACACTGCAAGATGCTTGAAGTCCAGTGTGAAGTTTCCACAGTCTGTATTGATTTGGGGAGCCATGTCATTTGCTGGTGTTGGTCCACTGTGCTTCATTAAGTCCAGGGTTAACACAGCTGTCTACCAGGAGATTTTGGAGCACTTCATGCTTCCTTCCGCAGATGAGCTCTATGGGGATGCTGACTTCATTTTCCAGCAGGACTTGGCACCTGCCCACACTGCCAAAAGCACCACAACCTGGTTCAATGACCGTGGGATTACTGTGCTTGATTGGCCAGCAAACTCGCCTGACCTGAACCCCATAGAGAATCTATGGGGCATTGCCAAAAGAAAGATGAGAAACATGAGACCAAACAATGCAGAAGAGCTGAAGGCCGCTATTGAAGCATCCTGGTCTTCCATAACACCTCAGCAGTACCACAGGCTGATAGCTTCCATGCCACGCCGCATTGAGGCAGTAATTGCTGCAAAAGGGGCCCAAACCAAGTAATGAGTACATACAGTAGGCATGCTTTTACTTCTCAGAGGTCCGATATTGTTCTATGTTTGTACAAGCCTTGTTTTTTTGATTGCATGTAATATTCTAATTTTCTGAGATTGTGGATTTGGGGTTTTCATGAGCTGTAAGCCATAATCATCACAATTATGACAAATCACGGCTTGAACTATCTTGCTTTGCAGGTAATGAGTCTATCTCATATATTAGTTTCACCTTTTAAGTTGCATTAGTGAATGAACTTTTGCACGATATTCTAATTTTTCGAGTTTCACCTGTATGTATCTATGCCTATATATATATATATATATATATATATATATATATATGAATATTTACAAGAATAGCTATATATATATATATATATATATATATATATATATATATATATATATATATATATATATATATATATATATATATATTTATATAAATAAAACGAAAAAAAGAGAGAAGCAAAGCTTAACCCTTGTCCAGCACTGCCCATGATCCAAATAAAAAAGACAACAAAAAGGTAGCTGATTAATGAAAAGCACAGCACACCATTTAAGAATTCAAATCAACATGGTATTTATTGAACCCCTAATAAGTCTGTGGAGAGAACAACAGAGCAATTAAGGATATGACACCAAAACAAAAAACATAATAACTAAATGATTCCCTACTAACTCTAGAGTCAATCAAAATAGTGTCCATATTCATGACTATTTCTTTGCATGCATACTAGAATATCACAGCTGTATACCTGTACTCTCCAGGGTATGCACCATCACAGTGTTTCTGCCGAAGTAGTAGTAAAGCTATTTGGCAAGAGTCATGCAGGGAATAGGCAGAGCAAAGCAGATGAGTAGTAATTTAGCTTGTTAGTAAAAAGCTGTGCAATGTGGTTTCATACGCAACACACATATAGGCTTCAGCCCTTTTAAACCTAAATAGGGATATATGCCAGCTTTGTCCACTGTGCCTGTTTTGAATTTTGTAAAACTGGTTGAACAAGATTTAAAGGGGCCTAAGAATGACAATTTGACTAATGACAATCTCACTACCAAACAGCGACTAGCTTTGCAGGAGATTGCCAATGACACTTCCCTGACAATTAAACAGTCAGATAAAGGCGGTAATGTTGTGGTACTTAACACCGTGGATTATGTGAAGGAGTGTCAGAGGCAAATCTCCTGCAAAACTCATTACAAAAGACTGTCTCAGGATCCAACTATTGAATACATGGTTGAATTGGACTCTATTCTAAATGAGGCAAAAACAAATGGTATAATCAATCAAAGCAAATGGGAATTTTTGAAAGTTAAATTCCCTATAATTCCAACTTTTTATACCATACCTAAACTACATAAAAATAAGAAGCCCCCACCTGGTCGACCGATTGTGTCAGGCCAGGGGGGGCTCCTGGAAAACATTGCTAAATATGTAGACTGTAATCTGGGACCATTTTTAAAGGGACAGTCTAGTCCAAAATAAACTTTCATGATTTAGATAGAGAATGTAATTTTAAACAACTTTCCAATTTACTTTTATCACCAATATTGCTTTGTTCTCTTGGTATTCTTAGTTGAAAGCTAAACCTAGGAGGTTCATATGCCAATTTCTAAGCCCGTGAAGGCTGCCTCTTCTTTCAGGGCATTTTGACAGTTTTTCACCACTAGAGGGTGTTAGTTCATGTGTGTCATATAGATAACACTGTGCTCACACACGTGGAGTTCAGCTCTGATTGGATAAAATGGATGTCTGTCAAAAGAACTGAAATAAGGGGACAGTTTGCAGAAGCTTAGATACAGGGTAATCACAGAGGCAAAAAGTGTATTTATATAACTGTGTTGGTTGTGCAAAACTAGGGAATGGGTAATAAAGGGATTATCTATCTTTTTAAACAATAAAAATGCTGGTGTAGACTGTCCCTTTAATCTCTATTCCCTCGTTTGTAAAAGATACAACTGAGGTACTTTGTAAACTCGTTGGTCTTGTGCTATAGGATAATACATTACTTGTCACTATTGACGTGGAGTCATTGTACTCCTCAATCCCCCATGAACTGGTGATTGAAGCAGCCCATTTTTATCTTCAGCAAAGAGGGACTAGATTTGAACAAAATACCACGTTTGTGATTAGATTGTTGCGCTTTGTTTTAAAGAGAAATTATTTCAAATTCGACTCTAAATTATACCAACAGATTCTTGGGAGCCTGTTGTGCCCCCACATATGCCTGTCTCTTTCTGGGGAAGTGGGAGATGGAAATGGAACTTGATACACCTAGTGAATTTGATGGTATGGTGTTACTTTGGATTCGTTTTAGCGACAATATCTTGCTGCTTTGGGAGGGCTCAGCTGATTTACTCCATAAATTTGTTGCACACTTGAACGTGAATACTTGGAATTTGAAGTTCACATACGAATATAGCAACAAAAAAATATTCTTTTTGGATTTACATTTAATGAAGGATGGAATAATATTAAAACTGAGAGCTACCGTAAACCAATGGCAGCTAACACCCTCCTAGAGGCATCAAGTCACCATCCTAAAGTACAGATTAATGGTATCCCCATCGGACAATATTTGAGATATAAACACAATTGCTCACATGAATCTCTCTTTATGAAACATGATGATGGTTTGAGAGATTGTTTTTGTAAGAGAGGTTATGGTAAAAAATGCCTTAAAACAGGCTACACTAGAGTGTTAAATACCCCATAGGGACTCTCTTCTGTATTCATTTAGGGAAAAACAAGATGAAAACAAAGTCAGAATGATTACAACCTATAATGATAAATGGCATGACCTCAGAGCTATCCTCTGCAAACACTGGCACATCTTGACATTGGACAGTGACATACATAATATGGTGGGTGATTATCCACTCTTAACTGCCAAAAAAGCCCCTTCTTTAAAAGATAAAATTGTACACAGTCATTACATCAATGATGACCCAAGAAATTGGTTGCAAAGCACTAAACCAAAAAATGGTTGCTTCTCCTGCAATAAATGCAAAATGTGTAAACACTTGCTGAGAGGGAATATAAGATAGAATATATCAAAGGTGGTACTTGCAGAATTAAAGGATATATCACTTGCAAAAGTGTAGGGGTTGTCTATGTTCTTTCATGCTCTTGGCCCAGACAATACGTTGGGATAACCTATCAGGAGTTGAAAGAGAAAATGAAAGACCATAGAAGAGACATTATCAAACTAAGGATAAAAAATAGTGGCATTGCACGCCATTTCTTTGACTTTCATAAAAGTAATGTTAAAGGGACACTGAAACCAATTTTTTTCTTTTGTGATTCAGATAGAGCATGCAATTTTAAGCAACTTTCCAATTTACTCTTGTTATCAAATGTTCTTCATTCTTTTGGTATTTTTATTTGAAAAGCAAGAATGTAAGTTTAGATGCCGGCCCATTTTTGATGAACCAATAAACAAGTACTGTCCAGGGTCCTTGACTTTCTTTTTCAAATAAAGATAGCAAGAGAACGAAGAAAAATTGATAATAGGAATAAATTAGAAAGTTGCTTAAAATTGCATGCTCTATCTGAATCACGAAAGAAAAAATTTGGGTTCAGTATCCCTTTAAGGACTTGCGTTTCATGGGTGTTGAAAAAGCGAGTGTGAGTGAAAGGGGCGGTGACTGGGACAAAGCCCTCCTTAGAAAAGAATGTAAATTGATTTTCAACATAGATACAGTACAACCGGGGGGTTTGAATGAAGGAACTTAAAACTGGTACCCTTGAGAATAACCCACTGGGACGCTTAAGTAATGCTGTTAAAGTATGATTACAAATGTTGTGCTAGATAAAGTGTAACCAGTAGCATTATAACCCTTAGAACCTTGAATTTGTTGACTATATTTAAACTGGGTAGTTGAATATCTACCTGTAGTTTATAAGTATACTGTAGTAGTCGACTTTAAGTATATGTTCTGTTTAAATTGTAATAGGAACCTTATGAAATGTATTCCTAAATGAGTGTCTAAGAATTAGCTAATTTACATCTTGATGATAACTGTGTAATATCTGATTATTTACTGACATTAATCTCCTTTTTTTACTCGTTCTTTTCCTTTTTTCTTATCCCCTAAAAAAATCTCTCCCTCTCTAAGTCAGCCACTTAACTGTATTTGTATATCATTTCATTTGTATATAGAATTGCCAAATGAGATATGACACAGAAGGGTTAATAATTCACCTGGCTAGGTATAAAAGGCGTCTCAATGGACACTTCAATCACATGCGTGACAAAGCCCAATGGAATCACTGAATGGTTGAAACACGTGTAGCAATCTGGTAGCCACGCCCACAGGAGCTCCGTGAGCATGGAGTTTGTTTGTTTGATCCGACTAGGATTCCCTGTATGCCGTACAAGTTGGTCCGGTGAGTGGAATAGACCCAGGAACTAAGGAGGTACTGCTATTAAATCCGAAGGAGTTTTAAAGTAAGAAGTTTACTACCGCAGCGGATGCAGCTGTAGCTTGTGACTCAGCAAGTGAACAACCCTTGAATGGTCGGTGAGCTGGTGTTAAGATTTCCACTCTGGGAAGACGTTGCATTTGGTACTGGCATTTAGGTGGGATTATCTTTGGATCCTCTCTCAAATGACTCTCTAACTGCATATTTCTTTGCTTATGAAACCGCATTGCACAGCTTTTTACTAACAAGCTAATTTGCTACTCATCTGCTTTGCTCTGCCTATTCCCTGCATGACTCTTGCCAAATAGCTTTACTACTACTTTGGCAGAAACACTGTGATGGTGTGTACTCTGGAGAGTACAGGTATACAGCTGTGATATTATAGTATTCATGCGAAGAAATATTCATGAATATTGACATTCTATTTTGATTGACTCTAGAGTTATTAGGGAGTCATTTAATTATTATGTTTTTTGTTTTGGTATCTCTCCACAGACTTATTAGGGGTTCAAAAAATATTGTGTTGATTTGAATTCTTAAATGGTGTGTTGTGCCTTTCATTAACCAGCTACCTGTTTGTTGTCTTTTTTATTTTGATCATTCGCAGTGCTGGACAAGGGTTAAGCTTTGCTTCTCTCTCTCTCTTTCTTTCTTTCTTTTTTTTTTTTTCTTTTTTTTTTTCTTTCTTTTTTTCTTTCTTTTTTTCTTTCTTTCTTTTTTTCTTTCTTTTTTTCTTTCTTTTTTTTTTTCTCTATGAACCCCCGTGCACCAGAGGACTCAATACAGAGGCGTACCTAGAAACCATAGGGCCCAGGTGCAAGAATTTAAGAAGGGCACCACCCCCACCCCCACAAAAAAAAATTAATTTGATACATATCTTTTTTTTTTCTTTTTTCTTTTTACATTTAACACAGAAAAAAATGTGAATCAGATTACATTTCTGCAAAAGGAGGTAGCCTGTGTCCACAGTCTGTGAGATGGTCTGACCCCCTATTACTGTATATAGTGACACTGTTTAACCCACCAGTACTGTATATAGTGAGTCAGTGACACAGTCTGTAATCTGCCGGTGAGATGGCTGGCCTGACCCTACCTGCCCCAGTACTTTATAAAGTGACCACAGTAGTCTGTATATAGTGGTACTGTATAGACTGACACTGTTTACCCCCCCATGCTGTAGTAACAAGGTCGGTAATTTGCTGGTTCCACAAACCTACACACACATACATGCATAAATACACACACAGTCACAAACATACACACACACACACACATACATGCATAAATACACACACAGTCACAAACATACACACACATACATGCATAAATACACACACAGTCACAAACATAAATACACACACACACACACACACACATAAACACCAATGGGTTAAACAGAAACACTAACCCCTGTAGTCAGAGACACTAGTGAAGCATCATGTCACACTCACATGATATCAGAGCAGGTCAACATTTTTTTTTTGAAGCTGGGCCCCCACCCTTGGGGGCCCAGTCACAATTGCAACCTCTGCACCCCTGTAGTTTCGCCCCTGACTCAATAGTATTTTTGGAGCCCTCTGTATCCCCCTTTTTTGGATTAATTTCCTTAAAAGGGTTAGAAATCTTTGTAAAATATAAAAAAAAAAAAAAAAATCATTATTATAATTATATAAATATATGTTATAAAATCAACCACCCTTTTCCTGAAACAAAGCTTCTATTTATGTTTAATTTAATTTTTTAATTTGTGTAAAATGAGCATCAACGACCTCCCATAAAAATAGGCAGGGTTTATGTATAATGATTTCCCGTGCCCCATCCAATAGGGATGCAGTTCTGCCCATTACATTTTAATATTTATAGCCAGACTGGCTGAAGGCGATTTTTCTATCAAAATAAGGAGTCCAATTTTTTGGAACATAACAAATTATCAAATTAGCCTCCATGCTAGCCCAGCTTCCCCCAAACCCACCCTCAGCCATCAAACACCAGAGTGCTGAAGATTCATGGAGCTAGCCCGGCTCCCCTCAGAATTACTCTCAGCCATCAAACCCACAAAAGTGACTCGGGACGTCATCTAAATAGTCTTTCTTATGGCTTTTTTGTTATAAGAAAGTCGTTTTTTCTATATGAGGTCCGGAGTCACTTTTGTGGGTTTGATGGCTGAGGGGAGCCGGGCTAGCTCTGTGAATCTTCCGCGCTCTGGTGCGCCATGCCCACCAATGACTACATCACAATCCAGATGTCCGCGCTGCTTTTTGATGACGTGCCACAGAAGAATAGACTGAGGGGAAACAAGATGCGCATGCGTTACTCAGAAAATATGGTAAATGTGCATGTGGGCCACCATGATGTTTCTACCTAGGTAGAACATCTTTATAGAGTATACATAATGAGGAAAAACTGGGTTTAGCGATATATGGAATTTTTATTAGAAATACCAAGAAAAGGACAGGAAACTTTAAACAGGTACTTATTGTAAATATTTATAATACTATTTACTAGTTTACTATCCCTTTAATCAGCTGATGTTATCTTTTATATATATACTATATATATATATATATATATATATATATTATATATATATGTATATATATATATATATATATATATATATATATATATATATATATATATATATATATATATATATATACAGTATCTCACAAAAGTGAGTACACCTCTCACATTTTTGTAAATATTTAATTATATTTTTTCATGTGACAACACTGAAGAAATGACACTTTGCTACAATGTAAAGTAGTGAGTGTACAGCCTGTATAACAGTGTAAATTTGATGTCCCCTCAAAATAACTCAACATACAGCCATTAATGTCTAAACCGTTGGAAATAAAAGTAAGTACACCCCTAAGTGGAAATGTCCAAATTGGGCCCAAAGTGTCAATATTTTATGTGGCCACCATTATTTTTCAGCACTGCCTTAACCCTCTTGGGCATGGAGTTCACCAGAGCTTCACAGGTTGCCACTGGAGTCCTCTTCCACTCCTCTATGATGACATAACTAAGCTGGTGGATGCTAGAGACCTTGCGCTCCCACCCACCTTCCGTTTGAGGGTGCCGCACAGATGCTCAATAGGGTTTAGGTCTGGAGACATGCTTGGCCAGTCCATCACCTTTACCCTTAGCTTCTTTAGCAAGGCAGTGGTCGTCTTGGAGGTGTGTGTTGGGGTCGTTATCATGTTGGAATACTGCCCTGCGGCCCAGTCTCCAAAGAGAGGGGATCATGGTCTGCTTCAGTATGTCACAGTACATGTTGGCATTCATGGTTCCCTCAATGAACTGTAGCTCCCCAGTGCCGGCAGCACCCACGCAGGCCCAGACAATGACACTCCCACCACCATACTTGACTGTAGGCAAGACACACTTGTCTTTGTACTCCTCACCTGGTTGCCGCTACACATGCTTGACACCATCTGAACCAAATAAGTTTATCTTGGTTTCATCAGACCACAGGACATGGTTCCAGCAATCCATTTCCTTAGTCTGCTTGTCTTCAGCAAACTGTTTGTGAGCTTTCTTGTGCATCATCTTTAGAAAAGGCTTCCTTCTGGATGACAGCCATGCAGACCAATTTGATGCAGTATGCGGTGTATGGTCTGAGTACTGACAGGCTGACCCCTCACCCCTTCAACCTCTGCAGCAATGCTGGCAGCGCTCATATGTCTTTTACCCAAAGACAACCTCTGGATATGATGCTGAGCATGTGCACTCAACTTCTTTGGTCGACCATGGCGAGGTCTGTTCCGAGTGGAACCTGTCCTGTGAAACCACTGTATTGTTTTGCTCATCGTGCTGCTTCTCAGTTTCAGGGTCTTGGTAATCTTCTTATAGCCTAGGCCATCTTTTTTTGTAGAGCAACAATTCTTCTTTCTTTCAGATCTTCAAAGAATTCTTTTCCATGAGGTGCCATATTGAGCTTCCAGTGACCAGTATGAGAGGGTGTAAGAGCGATAACACCAAATTTAACACACCTGCACCCCATTTACACCTGAGACCGTGTCTAACAAGTCACATGACACTGGGGAGGGAAAATGGCTAATTGGGACTAATTTGGACATTTCCATTGGGGTGTACTCACTTTTGTTGCCAACGGTTTAATGGCTGTGTGTTGAGTTATTTTGAGGGGACATCAAATTTACACTGTTATACAGGCTGTACACTCACTACTTTACATTGTAGCAAAGTGTTGTCACATGAAAAGATATAATAAAATATTTACAAAAATGTGATGGTGTACTCACTTTTGTGAGGTACAATATATATATATATATACTGTATATATATATATATATATATATATATATATATATATATATATATATATATATATATATACTGTGTATATATATATATATATTTAGCAAAAACAAAAAAGCAAGCAGTGCGCTTTTTCTTACCCTCTGTGTGTCTGATAGTACATCCGGTATACGGCACATAGGAGAGTGGGGATGACGTATGTATCATGTGAGCCAGTAGGGAAACAACGGCGCATTCGTCCTCTACGCCAAAAAAGCAGGTAATCCAAAACACAAGGAGTAATCCCAACACAGGCAATAAGTTAAAATGTTCCAAGCTTTAATTCATAATGCGTATAAAACAAATGAATAGCAAAGTACAGCGAGCTACAGCATAGCAAAAACTGACAGACTATTAGGTAAAAACATTCATGTCAAGGAGGGGAAAAGCTGTGCTCCTCATACAGCAGACATGTTTTGTGCTTGCCAAGCACTTGTTCACTGCTTAAAGGAGCTACAGCTGCCTTCCACTTAAATAGGCTACAGCTGTGACAAAATTTAAAGATATAAATACATTTAAATAATTTTAATAATTTAAATAATTATACCCCTCTTGATCTATATATGAAATATATACAATGTACAAATAATAAGGAATAACAATAAAATGGGAAATATAGTTTGAATTGAAGTAGAATCAAATTATGAAAATGCATATATAAATGAAAAAAATGTATGTAAAAATGTATGTAATCATATAGGAAATGTCATTATGCAATGAGCCATCAACATAGGCAGCATATTCAAATATCCATGATTATTTATGATCTTTAAAACACCGCATAGACCATCACTTCTATATATATCCCTTTTGATATATACTGACTACATCGATACTCCACCATACATTCATATTTTAGGGAATATTTATGTATGCATTTTCAGAATTTGATTCTACTTCAGTTCAAACTATATTTCCCATTTTGCTATGCTATAGCTGGCTGTACTTTGCTATTCATTTGTTTTTATACGCATTATGGATTAAAGCTTGGAACTTTTTAACTTATTTCCTGTGTTGGGATTACTACTATATTTATACAGGGAGTGCAGAATTATTAGGCAAGTTGTATTTTTGAGGATTAATTTTATTATTGAACAACAACCATGTTCTCAATGAACCCAAAAAACTCATTAATATCAAAGCTGAATAGTTTTGGAAGTAGTTTTTAGTTTGTTTTTAGTTATAGCTATTTTAGGGGGATATCTGTGTGTGCAGGTGACTATTACTGTGCATAATTATTAGGCAACTTAACAAAAAACAAATATATACCCATTTCAATTATTTATTTTTACCAGTGAAACCAATATAACATCTCAACATTCACAAATATACATTTCTGACATTCAAAAACAAAACAAAAACAAATCAGTGACCAATATATCCACCTTTCTTTGCAAGGACACTCAAAAGCCTGCCATCCATGGATTCTGTCAGTGTTTTGATCTGTTCACCATCAACATTGCGTGCAGCAGCAACCACAGCCTCCCAGACACTGTTCAGAGAGGTGTACTGTTTCCCTCCTTGTAAATCTCACATTTGATGATGGACCACAGGTTCTCAATGGGGTTCAGATCAGGTGAACAAGGAGGCCGTGTCATTAGATTTTCTTCTTTTATACCCTTTCTTGCCAGCCACGCTGTGGAGTACTTGGACGCGTGTGATGGAGCATTGTCCTGCATGAAAATCATGTTTTTCTTGAAGGATGCAGACTTCTTCCTGTACCACTGCTTGAAGAAGGTGTCTTCCAGAAACTGGCAGTAGGACTGGGAGTTGAGCTTGACTCCATCCTCAACCCGAAAAGGCCCCACAAGCTCATCTTTGATGATACCAGCCCAAACCAGTACTCCACCTCCACCTTGCTGGCGTCTGAGTCGGACTGGAGCTCTCTGCCCTTTACCAATCCAGCCACGGGCCCATCCATCTGGCCAATCAAGACTCACTCTCATTTCATCAGTCCATAAAACCTTAGAAAAATCAGTCTTGAGATAATTCTTGGCCCAGTCTTGACGTTTCAGCTTGTGTGTCTTGTTCAGTGGTGGTCGTCTTTCAGCCTTTCTTACCTTGGCCATGTCTCTGAGTATTGCACACCTTGTGCTTTTGGGCACTCCAGTGATGTTGCAGCTCTGAAATATGGCCAAACTGGTGGCAAGTGGCATCTTGGCAGCTGCACGCTTGACTTTTCTCAGTTCATGGGCAGTTATTTTGCGCCTTGGTTTTTCCACACGCTTCTTGCGACCCTGTTGACTATTTTGAATGAAACGCTTGATTGTTCGATGATCACGCTTCGGAAGCTTTGCAATTTTAAGAGTACTGCATCCCTCTGTAAGATATCTCACTATTTTTGACTTTTCTGAGCCTGTCAAGTCCTTCTTTTGACCCATTTTGCCAAAGGAAAGGAAGTTGCCTAATAATTATGCACATCTGATATAGGGTGTTGATGTCATTAGACCACACCCCTTCTCATTACAGAGATACACATCACCTAATATGCTTAATTGGTAGTAGGCTTTCGAGCCTATACAGCTTGGAGTAAGACAACATGCATAAAGAGGATGAAGTGGTCAAAATACTCATTTGCCTAATAATTCTGCACTCCCTGTATATATATACAACCAAATTCCGAAAAAGTAGGGACAGTGTGGAAAATGCAAAAAAAACCAAAACAAACAAAAAGAGTCATTTCAAAATTCAGTTCACCCTGTACTATAATGAAAACACATTCGCCTAGATTCCGAGTCTTGCATTAGCCTTAAAAAGCAGCGTTGAGAGGTCCCAATGCTGCTTTTTAACGCCCGCTGGTATTACAAGTCTGGCAGGTACAGGTGTACTGCTCACTTTTTTTCCGCGACTCTAGCATACCGCAAATTCCCTTACGTCAATTGCGTATCCTATCTTTTCAATGGGATTTTCCTAACGCCGATATTACGAGTCTTTGAAAAAGTGAGTGGTACAGCCTCTCCAGCCTCTAACGCCGTAACATAAAACTCTTAACTAAAGTGCTAAAAAGTACACTAACACCCATAAACTACCTATTAACCCCTAAACCAAGGCCCCCCCCACATCACAAACACTTAAATAAAAATGTTAACCCCTAATCTGCCGACCGGACATCGCCGCCACTATAATAAATATATTAACCCCTAAACCGCCGCCCCCAACGTCACCGCCACTATACTAAATGTATTAACCCCTAAACCTAAGTCTAACCCTAACCCTAACACCCCCCTAACTTAAATATAATTTAAAATAATATAAATAAAATTACTACAATTAACTAAATAATTCCTATTTAAAACTAAATACTTACCTATAAAATAAACCCTAAGCTAGCTACAATATAACTAATAGTTACATTTGTATCTATATTAGGGTTTATTTTTTATTTTACAGGCAACTTTGTATTTATTTTAACTAGGTGGAATAGTTATTAAATAGTTATTAACTATTTAATAACTACCTAGCTAAAATAAGTACAAATTTACCTGTAAAATAAAATCTAACCTAAGTTACAATTACACCTAACACTACACTATAATTAAATTAAATCCCTAAACTAAATACAATTAAATACAATTAAATAAAATAAACTAAAGTACGAAAAAAAACACTAAATTACAGAAAATAAAAAAAAATTACACATTTTTAAACTAATTACACCTAATCTAATGCCCCTAATAAAATAAAAAAGCCCCCCAAAATAATAAAAATCCCTACCCAATACTAAATTACAAATAGCCCTTAAAAGGGCTTTTTTTGAGTAGCATTGCCCCAAAGTAATCAGCTCTTTTACCTGTAAAAAAAAATACAATACCCCCCCAACATTTACAACCCACCACCCACACACCCAACCCTACTCTAAAACCCACCCAATCCCCCCTTAATAAAACCTAACACTAACCCCTTGAAGATCACCCTACCTTGAGATGTCTTCACCCAACCGGGCAGAAGTGATCCTCCAGATGGCCAGAAGTCTTCCTCCATTCATCCAATTCAATCAGCCAATAGAATGCGAGCTCAATTCTATTGGCTGATTGCGTCAGCCAATAGGATTTTTCCTACCTTAATTCCGATTGGCTGATAGAATTCTATCAGCCAATCGGAATTGAAGGGACGCCATCTTGGATGACATCATTTAAAGGAACCTTCATTCTTCAGTTGGACTTCGTTTGAAGAGGTTGCTCCGTGTTGGCTGGCTTGAAGATGGACCCGCTCCGCTCCGGATGGATGAAGAATAAGATAGAAGATGCCATCTGGATGAAGACTTCTGGCCGTCTGGAGGTCCTCTTCTGCCCGGATCGAATGAAGACTTCTGGCCATCTGGAGGATCACTTATGCCCGGTTGGGTGAAGACGTCTCAAGGTAGGGTGATCTTCAAGGGGTTAGTGTTAGGTTTTATTAAGGGGGGATTGGGTCTGTTTTAGAGTAGGGTTGGGTGTGTGGGTGGTGGGTTTTAATGTTGGGGGGGTATTGTATTTTTTTTTTCAAGTAAAAGAGCTGATTACTTTGGGGCAATGCCCCACAAAAGGCCCTTTTAAGGGCTATTTGTAATTTAGTATAGGGTAGGGATTTTTTTTTATTTTGGGGGGCTTTTTTATTTTATTAGGGGGATTAGATTAGGTGTAATTAGTTTAAAATTCTTGTAATTATTTTATTTTCTGTAATTTAGTGTTTTTTTCATACTTTAGTTTAATTTAATTGTAATTAATTGTAGTTAGTTTAGGCAATTTAATTATAGTGTAGTGTTAGGTGTAATTGTAACTTAGTTTAGGGTTTATTTTACAGGTAATTTTGTATTTATTTTAGCTAGGTAGATATTAAATAGTTAATAACTATTTAATAACTATTGTACTTAGTTAAAATAAATACAAACTTGCCTGTAAAATAAAAATAAGCCCTAAGATAGCTACAATGTAACTATTAGTTATATTGTAGCTATCTTAGGGTTTATTTTATAGGTAAGTATTTAGTTTTAAATAGGAATAATTTATTTAATTGTAGCATTTTTTATTTTTTATTTAAATAATATTTAAGTTAGGGGAGGTTAGGTTTAGGGTTAGACTTAGGTTTAGGGGTTAATACATGTAATATAGTGTCGGCGACGTTGGGGGTGGCAGATTAGGGGTTAATAAATGTAGGTAGGTGTCGGCGATGTTAGGGACGGCAAATTAGGGTTGATAAAATGTAACTAGTGTTTGCGAGGCGGGATTGCGGCGGTTTAGGGGTTAATATATTTATAACAGTGGCGGCGATGTTACGGTCGACAGATTAGGGGTTAAAAACTTTATTTAAGTGATTGTGATGTGGGGGGGGGGCTCGGTTTAGGGTTTAATAGGTAGTTTATGGGTGTTAGTGTACTTTTTAGCACTTTAGTTAAGAGTTTTATGTTACGCGTTAGCCCATAAAACTCTTAACTACTGACTTTTAAATGCGTTAGGAGTCTTGACAGGAGAGGGTGTACCGCTCACTTTTTCCAAGACTCGTAATACCGGCGTTAGGCAAATCCCATTGAAAAGATAGGATATGAAATTGACGTAAGTGGATTTGCGGTATGCTCGAGTCGCGGAAAAAAAGTGAGCGGTACACCTGTACCTGCCAGACTCGTAATACCAGCGGGCATTAAAAAGCAGCGTTGGGACCCCTTAACGCTGCTTTTTAAGGCTAACGCAAGACTCGTAATCTAGGCGTAAGTTAGCTACATTATAACTATTAGTTATATTGTAGCTAGCTTAGGTTTTATTTCACAGGTAAGTGATATAAATAAGTGAAATTATAGTTAATAATTGTAATTTTAATTTAGTTCTATTTTAATTATGTTAAAGTTAGGGGGTGTTAGGGTTAGGGTTACGTTAGGGTTAGGTTTAGGGGTTAATATAGTTTAATTTAGGTTGTTGCGATGTGGGGGCTGGTGATTTAGGGGTTAATAGGTTTATTTAGTGGTAGTGATGTGGGAGGTCAGAGGTTTAGCGGTTAATAACTTTATTTAGTGGGGGTGATGTCAGGGAGCGCTGGAATAGGGGTTAATAGATTTATTATAGTGTGGGCGATGTTGGGGTGCAGGGGAATAGGGGTTAATAACTTTAGTATAGTGGCGGCGATATCGGGAGCGGCAGATTAGGGGTTAATAACATTATGTAGGTGTCGGCGATGTCAGGGGCAGCAGATAAGAGGTGTTTAGACGTTGGGTTTATGTTAGGGTGTTAGGTTTAAACGTTATTTTTTTCCCCCATAGACATCTATGGGGCTGCATTACGGAGCGTTTCTTTCCACAATCATAGGTGTTAGGCTTTTTTCTGACTTGCTCTCCCCATTGATGTCTATGGGGGAAGAGTGCACAAGCACGTCAAAACAGTGCTTGGAGTGTGTGCGGTATGGAGCTCAACGCAACCATATCGCACGTACAAACCGGCTGTTTGAAAACTTGTAATGGCTGCGCTATAGAGGGTTAAAAAAACGCTACTTTTGTTGTATTCGTTAATTTCCCTATAGCGCGTATAACTCGTAATCTAGGTGAAAGGCAATTAATATTAACAAAACTCTTACATTATAGTATTTAAACAATTAAAAGAATGATCTTTCAGGAGGTTGGAGCTGACCACTGGAGTAGCAGGACATGCACTGCAGGAGCTCCTGGAACAACTTTTAGATATAGGTTTTTCCATAAAACTTTGCATTGTTTTAGAGTTACATCCATAATCTTTGTAAGAAGCCTTGTTCTAGGTTGTTTTTACAAGTTTCTGAGCACCTACTAAGATCATGCCCTGACCTTGAAAACAAAAACCTTAATTACAACTAAAAAAAAAAATCCTATGAAAAATTTAAAAAAATCTAAGTTTACCAAAATTAATTAACACTAAATTCACTAAAAATAAAAGAAACATTAAGATTACAAAAAAAACTAAATTATCAAAAATAAAAACAATTACACCTAATCTAATAGCCCTATAAAAATAAAAAAGCCCCCCAAAATAAAAACACCCCCTAGCCTACAATAAACTATTAATAGCCCTTTAAAGGGCCTTTTGTAGGGCATTGACCTAAAGAAATAAGCTTTTTAATACAAAGTTCCCCCAACACTTAACCCTACCAGCCAACCAACCCCCATAATTAAAACCTAACTCTAAAAAAAATCTATGCTATCCATTGCCCCTAAAGGGGCATTTGTATGGGCATTGCCCTTAAAAGGGCATTTAGCTCTTTTTCAAAACCCAAATCTGCCAATAGGATGAGAGCTTCTGAAATCCTATTGGTTGTTCAAAACAGCCAATAGGATGAGACATACTGAAATCCTATTGGCTGTTCAAATCAGCCAATCAAATTTCAGTTGCTCTCATCCTATTGGCTGATTTGAGTTTGAAGACTCAAATCAGCTAATAGGAATGCAAGGTACGCCATTTTGAAACGGCTACCTTGCATTCAACTTTAGTATACGGCGGTGACCGTATGAAGAGGACGCTCCGCACAGGATGTCTTCGGCTTCCAGGATGGCTCTGCTCCGTGCTGTCTGAATGAAGATAGAAGATGCCCCCGGGATGGATGAAGACCTCGCCGCCTGGATGAAGACCTCGCTACCTGGATGGAGATGGACGTCCGGACTTCAGAAACTGTGAGTAGATCTACTGGCGTTAGTATTAGTTTGTTGGGGGGGTTTTTGGGTGGTTTTTTTTTTTTAGATTAGGGCTTTGAAAAAGAGCTAAATGCCCTTTTAAGGGCAATGCCCATAAAAATGCCCCTTTAGGAGCAATGGGTAGCTTAGGTTTTTTTAAGAGTTAGGTTTTTTATTTTGGAGGGGTTGGTTGGGTGGTGGGTTTTACTGTTGGGGGACTTTGTATTTTTGATTGATTTCTTTAGGGCAATGCCCTACAAAAGGCCCTTTTATGGGCTATTTGTAGTTTATTGTAGGCTAGGGGGTGTTTTTATTTTGGGGGGGTGCTTTTTATTTTTATAGGGCTATTAGATTAGGTGTAATTGTTTTTATTTTTGATAATTTCGTTTATTTTTTATAATCTTAGTTTGTTTTATTTTTCGTGATTTTAGTGTTAATTATTTTTGGTAAACTTAGATTTTTTAAATTTTTCGTAGGATTTGTTTTTTTTTTTTTAATTGTAATTTAGATTTTTTAATTTTTTTTCGTAGTGTTAGGTTTTTTAAATTTGTAATTTAGATATCTTAATTGGTAGTATTTTTCATTTTATTAGATTAGTTATGTTAGGTTAATTTATAGTTTAATGTTAGGTTTATATTTATTTCACAGGTAAGTTTTTATTTATTTAAATAGAGTTATATTGTAATTTATTTTAAAGTTAGGGGGGTGTTAGGTTTAGGGGTTAGTAGTTTAATTTTGTGTTTTGCAATGTGGGGGCCTCAGCAGTTTAGGGGTTAATAGGTTTATTTAGTGGTAGGCTGGAGGTTTAGGGGTTAATAACTTTGTTATAGTGGCGGCGATGTCGGGGAGCAGCGTAATAGGGGTTAATAACTTTTATTAGTGGCGGTGATGTTGGGAGCGGCAGATTAGGGGTTAATAACCTTATTTAGGTGTCAGTGATGTCGGGGGTGATGGATTAGGGGTGTTTAGACTTGGGGTTTATGTTAGGGTGTTAGGTTTAAACATAACTTTTTTTCCCCCATAGACATTAATGGGGTTGCGTTATGGACATTTCTTCTACAAGATACGAGACGAGTCCACGGATTTCATCCTTACTTGTGGGATATTATCCTCCTGCTAGGAAGTGGCAAAGAGCACCACAGCAGAGCTGTATATATAGCTCCTCCCTTCCCTCCACCCCCAGCCATTCTCTTTGCCTGTGTTAGTACTAGGAAGAGGTAAAGTGAGGTGGTAGTTGAAGTTTCTTCAATCAAGAAGTTTTTTATTTTAAATGGTACGGGTGAGTACTATTTTTCTCAGGGAGATATGGAAGAAGATTTCTGCCCTGAGGTTGATGATCTTAGCAGATGTAACTAAGATCCATGTTGGTTCCCACAGAGCTTCTGAAGGTATTACAAGAGAAATCTTCAGTGTGGAGAACGGTTTCATGCTACAAGCAGCATTGAGGTATGTTCAGTCCTTTATTTCTGAGGAGACTTGGTATATCAGAACTGACTGACATTTTTTTCCCTGCAAAAGGGAAGGGGTAAGCAGTAGACCTGTAAACAAAGGGTATTACTGAAAATCCTGTGTTTATTTTTTATTGACATAGTACTGGGCAATGTAAAGCAGCATATATAAAGGACTTATTGCAGCATATATAAAGGGACACTGGACATAAAGGGATACTGGGAGAGGCAGCTTAACGTTTTTTTATTTGAAGGATCAAATAATCAGTATGGCTGTATATTTGTGTTGTGCTTAGGGGACCGCATGGCTTTATTGCTAACCGCTTCCCATGCGGTTGTACAGACTAATGCGAACGTCGTCCATGATGGGCGGGGCCTATTTTCGCGTGCTCAGATGCGCAGTTTACTCTAACTGAGAAGACAGCAGGCATTAGCTCCGGTTGGGCCTAAACTGAATGTTCTGTTTACCGGATCGTTGTCGAGTCATTTTGCAGTACCCTGGGGGCAGGTAGGCGCCACAGCAGAGCGAGGTGCAGGGGTCATTTTTTCAAATCAAATATATATTTTGCTATTAATATCTTTTGGAGGTTAATTTCACCCTTTGCTCTTAGGGTGCAATAATATTTTGCACTATTGAATATGTGTAGTTAATTATATAGCGTTCTTTAACATTTTTAGGCAGTTTGGGAAAAATTGTGCGCTTTTTTATTTCTTAAAGGCGCAGTACACGTTTTTAAAAAAATTGTTTAAATCAATAAATAAAGTGTTTAACGACTATTGTAGTTTTTACTAGTCTGTTCAACATGTCTGACATTGAGGAAACTCATTGCTCTATGTGTTTAGAAGCCATTGTGGAACCCCCTTTTAAATTGTGTACCTCTTGTACTGAAAGGGCCTTACATTGTAAAAAGCATATTTTAGGTAAAGAAAGTGTGCATAAGGATGATTCTCAGGGGCCTAGTTATCAAGCCGTCAACCTCAAATACGCTGGAATTCCGCAGCGTATTTGTGGCGAGGCTGATTCGCCTTAGTTATCAAAGGCTAGAGACCGGCAAAAGTAGAATTTTGTGACGTAAACTTCGATCCGCCGGACTCAGTCCGACACAGATCGATTCTTACATCACTCCAGATGTTCCGCACACAAGTACGGCACAATCTGACTACTTTTGCTAGTTATCAAAAAACTAGCAGGTACGCTCGGCACTTTTACGGCCCAGCGTACCTGATTTTCAATCCGCCGCCCTGGAGGCGGCGGATCCCATAGGAATCAATGGGAGTCTGACCATAGCGAAAGTACAAGTTCGCTGCTGCCCGACATCCCATTGATTCCTATGGGAGCTGTCTGCACCTAACACCCTAACATGTACCCCGAGTCTAAACACCACTAATCTGTCCCCCCTACACCGCCGCAACTAAATAAAGTTATTACCCCCTAAACCGCCGCTCCCGGAGCCCACCGCAAGCTACTCTATACATATTAACCCCTAAACCGCCGCTCCCGGAGCCCACCGCCACCTGCATTATACCTAGTAACCCCTATCCTGTCCCCCCTATACCGCCGCCCTCTATAATAAAGTTATTAACCCCTATCCTGCCGATCCCGCACCTCGCCGTAACTAAATAAATAGTTTAACCCCTAAACCGCCACTCCCGGACCCCCGCAACCTATATTAAATTTATTAACCCCTATCCTGCCCCCCCTACACCGTCGCCACCTAAAATAAATTTATTAACCCCTATCCTGCCCCCCACTACACCGCCGCCACTGTAATAAAATTATTAACCCCTAAACCTAAGTCTAACACTAAACCTAACACCCCCCCTAACTTAAATATTAATTAAATAAATCTAAATAATATTTCTATTATGAACTAAATTAATCCTATTTAAAACTAAATACTTACCTTTAAAATAAACCCTAATATAGCTACAATATAAATAATAATTATATTTTAGCTATCTTAGGCCTAGATTTGGAGTTTGGCGTTAGCCGTGAAAACCAGCGTTAGAGGCTCCTAACGCTGGTTTTAGGCTAACTCCGGTATTTGGAGTCACTCAAAAAAGGGTCTAACGATCACTTTTCAGCCGTGACTTTTCCATACCGCAGATCCCCTTACGTCAATTGCGTATCCTATCTTTTCAATGGGATCTTTCTAACTCTGGTATTTAGAGTCGTGTCTGAAGTGAGCGTTAGACATCTAACGACAAAACTCCAGCCGCAGGAAAAAAGTCAGTAGTTAAGAGCTTTTTGGGCTAACGCCGGTTCATAAAGCTCTTAACTACTGTACTCTAAAGTACACTAACACCCATAAACTACCTATGTACCCCTAAACCGAGGTCCCCCCACATCGCCGCCACGCAATTTTTTTTTAACCCCTAATCTGCCGACCGCAAAGCGCCGCCAGCTAAATTATCCCTATGTACCCCTAATCTGCTGCCCCTAACACCGCCGACCCCTGTATTATATTTATTAACCCCTAACCTGCCCCCCACAACGTCGCCGCCAGCTACCTACAATAATTAACCCCTAATCTGCCGACCGCAAAGCGCCGCCACCTACCTTATCCTTATGTACCCCTAATCTGCTGCCCCTAACACCGCCGACCCCTATATTATATTTATTAACCCCTAATCTGCCGCCCTCAACGTCGCCTCCACCTGCCTACACTTATTAACCCCTAATCTGCCGAGCGGACCGCACCGCTATTATAATAAAGTTATTAACCCCTAATCCGCCTCACTAACCCTATAATAAATAGTATTAACCCCTAATCTGCCCTCCCTAACATCGCCGACACCTAACTTCAAACATTAACCCCTAATCTGCCGACCGGAGCTCACCGCTATTCTAATAAATGTATTAACCCCTAAAGCTAAGTCTAACCCTAACCCTAACACCCCCCTAAATTAAATATAATTTTAATCTAACAAAAAAAATTAACTCTTATTAAATAAATTATTCCTATTTAAAGCTAAATACTTACCTGTAAAATAAATCCTAATATAGCTACAATATAAATTATAATTACATTGTAGCTATTTTAGGATTAATATTTATTTTACAGGCAACTTTGTAATTATTTTAACCAGGTACAATAGCTATTAAATAGTTAAGAACTATTTAATAGTTACCTAGTTAAAATAATAACAAAATTACCTGTAAAATAAATCCTAACCTAAGTTACAATTAAACCTAACACTATACTATCATTAAATTAATTAAATAAAATACCTACAATTACCTACAATTAAACCTAACACTACACTATCAATAAATTAATTAAATACAATATGTACAAATAACTACAATGAAATAAACTAACTAAAGTACAAAAAATAAAAAAATATTTACAAACATAAGAAAAATATTACAACAATTTTAAACTAATTACACCTACTCTAAGCCCCCTAATAAAATAACAAAGACCCCCAAAATAAAAAATGCCCTACCCTATTCTAAATTACTAAAGTTCAAAGCTCTTTTACCTTACCAGCCCTGAACAGGGCCCTTTGCGGGGCATGCCCCAAAAAGTTCAGCTCTTTTTCCTGTAAAAAAAAACATACAATACCCCCCCCAACATTACAACCCACCACCCACATACCCCTAATCTAACCCAAACCCCCCTTAAATAAACCTAACACTAAGCCCCTGAAGATCTTCCTACCTTGTCTTCACCCTGCCAGGTTCACCGATCGGTCCAGAAGAGCTCCTCCGATGTCCTGATCCAAGCCCAAGCGGGGGGCTGAAGATGTCCATGATCCGGTCGAAGTCTTCATCCAAGCGGGGCAGAAGAGGTCTTACATCCGATTGAAGTCTTCATCCAGGCGGCATCTTCTATAGTCATCCATCCGGAGCGAAGCGGCAGTATCCTGAAGACCTCCAACGCGGAACATCCATCCTGCCCGACGACTAAACGACGAATGACGGTTCCTTTAAATGACGTCATCCAAGATGGCGTCCCTCGAATTCCGATTGGCTTATAGGATTCTATCAGCCAATCGGAATTAAGGTAGGAATATTCTGATTGGCTGATGGAATCAGCCAATCAGAATCAAGTTCAATCCGATTGGCTGATCCAATCAGCCAATCAGATTGAGCTCGCATTCTATTGGCTGATCGGAACAGCCAATAGAATGCGAGCTCAATCTGATTGGCTGATTGGATCAGCCAATCGGATTGAACTTGATTCAGAATATTCCTACCTTAATTCCGATTGGCTGATAGAATCCTATCAGCCAATCGGAATTCGAGGGACGCCATCTTGGATGACGTCATTTAAAGGAACCGTCATTCGTCGTTCAGTCGTCGGGCAGGATGGATGTTCCGCGTCGGAGGTCTTCAGGATGCTGCCGCTTCGCTCCGGATGGATGACGATAGAAGATGCCGCCTGGATGAAGACTTCAATCGGATCATGGACATCTTCAGCCCCCCGCTTGGGCTTGGATCAGGACATCGGAGGAGCTCTTCTGGACCGATCGGTGAACCTGGCAGGGTGAAGACAAGGTAGGAAGATCTTCAGGGGCTTAGTGTTAGGTTTATTTAAGGGGGGTTTGGGTTAGATTAGGGGTATGTGGGTGGTGGGTTGTAATGTTGGGGGGGGGTATTGTATGTTTTTTTTACAGGAAAAAGAGCTGAACTTTTTGGGGCATGCCCCGCAAAGGGCCCTGTTCAGGGCTGGTAAGGTAAAAGAGCTTTGAACTTTAGTAATTTAGAATAGGGTAGGGCATTTTTTATTTTGGGGGTCTTTGTTATTTTATTAGGGGGCTTAGAGTAGGTGTAATTAGTTTAAAATTGTTGTAATATTTTTCTTATGTTTGTAAATATTTTTTTAGTTTTTGTAACTTAGTTCTTTTTTATTTTTTGTACTTTAGTTAGTTTATTTAAATGTATTTATTTGTAGGTATTGTATTTAATTAATGTATTGATAGTGTAGTGTTAGGTTTAATTGTAGGTAATTGTAGGTATTTTATTTAATTAATTTAATGATAGTATAGTGTTAGGTTTAATTGTAACTTAGGTTAGGATTTATTTTACAGGTAATTTTGTAATTATTTTAACTAGGTAACTATTAAATAGTTCTTAACTATTTAATAGCTATTGTACCTGGTTAAAATAATTACAAAGTTGCCTGTAAAATAAATATTAATCCTAAAATAGCTACAATATAATTATAATTTATATTGTAGCTATATTAGGATTTATTTTACAGGTAATTATTTAGCTTTAAATAGGAATAATTTATTTAATAAGAGTTAATTTATTTCGTTAGAATAAAATTATATTTAACTTAGGGGGGTGTTAGTGTTAGGGTTAGACTTAGCTTTAGGGGTTAATACATTTATTAGAATAGCGGTGAGCTCCGGTCGGCAGATTAGGGGTTAATGTTTGAAGTTAGGTGTTGGCGATGTTAGGGAGGGCAGATTAGGGGTTAATACTATTTATTATAGGGTTAGTGAGGCGAATTAGGGGTTAATAACTTTATAATAATAGCGGTGCGGTCCGGTCGGCAGATTAGGGGTAATAAGTGTAGGCAGGTGGAGGCGACGTTGTGGGGGGCAGATTAGGGGTTAATAAATATAATATAGGGGTCAGCGGTGTTAGGGGTAGCAGATTAGGGGTACATAAGGATAATGTAAGTAGCGGCGGTTTACGGAGCGGCAGATTAGGGGTTAAAAATAAAATGCAGGTGTCAGCGATAGCGGGGGCGGCAGATTAGGGGTTAATAAGTGTAAGGTTAGGGGTGTTTAGACTCGGGGTACATGTTAGGGTGTTAGGTGCAGACTTAGGAGGTGTTTCCGCATAGCAAACAATGGGGCTGCGTTAAGAGCTGAACACGGCTTTTTTGCAGGTGTTAGGTTTTTTTTTCAGCTCAAACAGCCCCATTGTTTTCTATGGGGGAATCGTGCACGAGCACGTTTTTGAGGCTGGCCGCTTGCGTAAGCAACTCTGGTATTGAGAGTTGAAGCTGCGTTAAAAATGCTCTACGCTCCTTTTTTGGAGCCTAACGCAGCCTTTATGTGGACTCTCAATACCAGAGTTATTTTTATGGTGCGGCCAGAAAAAAGCCGGCGTTAGTTTTTCGGGTCCTTACCGACAAAACTCCAAATCTAGCCGTTAGGATTTATTTTTATTTTACAGGTAACTTTCAATTTATTTTAACTAGGTACAATAGCTATTAAATAGTTATTAACTATTTAATAGCTTACCTAGCTAAAATAAAGAGAAATTTACCTGTAAAATAAAAACTAACCTAAGTTACAATTACACCTAACACTACACTATACTTAAATAAATTATTCCTATTTAAAACGAAATACTTACCTGTAAAATAAACCCTAAGATAGCTACAATGTAATTAATAATTACATTGTAGCTATCTTAGGATTTATATTTATTTTACAGGTAACTTTGTATTTATTTTAGCTAGTTAGAATAGTTATTAAATAGTTATTAACTATTTAATAACTACCTAGCTAAAAGAAATACAAAATTACCTGTAAAATAAATCCTAACCTAAGTTACAATTAAACCTAACACTACACTATCTTTAAATGAATTAAATAAATTAACTACAAAAAACTACAATTAAATACAATTACATAAACTAACTAAAGTACAAAAAAAAGCTAAGTTACAAAAAATAAAAAAAATAAGTTACAAACATTTTAAAAATATTACAACAATTTTAAGCTACTTACACCTAATCTAAGCCCCCTAATAAAATAACAAAGCCCCCCAAAATAAAAAAATGCCCTACCCTATTCTAAATTAAAAAAGTTCAAAGCTCTTTTACCTTACCAGCCCTTAAAAGGGCCTTTTGTGGGGGCATGCCCCAAAGAATTCAGCTCTTTTGCCTGTAAAAGAAAAATACAACCCCCCCAACATTAAAATCCACCACCCACATACCCCTAATCTAACCCAAACCCCCCTTAAAATAACCTATCTGATTCAATCAGCCAATCAGATTTTTCCTACCTTAATTCCGATTGGCTGATAGAATCCTATCAGCCAATCGGAATTGAAGGGACGCCATCTTGGATGACGTCCCTTAAAGGAGCCTTCATTCGTCTGTAGTCCGTCGGTAAAGAAGGATGTTCCGCGTCGACGGGATGAAGATTGAAGACCCGGCTTGGAAGATGACATCGCCCGGATAGAAGACTTCTTCAGCGCCTCTTGGAAGATGACATCGCCCGGATGGAAGAGTTCTTCAGTGCCGCTTGGAGGATCACTTCATCGGATGGAAGATTTCTTCAGCGCCGCTTGGAGGATCACTTCTGCCGCTCCGGGTCTCCTCTTCAGTTCCATTGCTGCTCGGCTGAGTGAAGACGACTAAAGGTAGGATGATCTTCATGGGATTAGTGTTAGGTTATTTTAAGGGGGGTTTGGGTTAGATTAGGGGTATGTGGGTGGTGGGTTTTAATGTTGGGGGGTGGTTGTATTTTTCTTTTACAGGCAAAAGAGCTGAATTCTTTGGGGCATGCCCCCACAAAAGGCCCTTTTAAGGGCTGGTAAGGTAAAAGAGCTTTGAACTTTTTTAATTTAGAATAGGGTAGGGCATTTTTTTATTTTGAGGGGCTTTGTTATTTTATTAGGGGGCTTAGATTAGGTGTAAGTAGCTTAAAATTGTAATATTTTTAAAATGTTTGTAACTTATTTTTTTTATTTTTTGTAACTTAGCTTTTTTTTTTTTGTACTTTAGTTAGTTTATGTAATTGTATTTAATTGTAGTTATTTGTATTTAATATATTTAATTCATTTAAAGATAGTGTAGTGTTAGGTTTAATTGTAACTTAGGTTAGGATTTATTTTACAGGTAATTTTGTATTTCTTTTAGCTAGGTAGTTATTAAATAGTTAATAACTATTTAATAACTATTCTAACTAGCTAAAATAAATACAAAGTTACCTGTAAAATAAATATAAATCCTAAGATAGCTACAATGTAATTATTAATTATATTGTAGCTATCTTAGGGTTTATTTTACAGGTAAGTATTTAGTTTTAAATAGGAATAATTTATTAAAGTATAGTGTAGTGTTAGGTGTAATTGTAACTTAGGTTAGTTTTTATTTTACAGGTAAATTTCTCTTTATTTTAGCTAGGTAAGCTATTAAATAGTTAATAATGATTTAATAGCTATTGTACCTAGTTAAAATAAATTGAAAGTTACCTGTAAAATAAAAATAAATCCTATGGCCTAGATTTGGAGTTTGGCGGTAGCCATGAAAACCAGCGTTAGAGGCTCCTAACGCTGGTTTTAGGCTACCTCCGGTATTTGGAGTCACTCAAAAAAGGGTCTAACGCTCACTTTTCAGCCGCGACTTTTCCATACCGCAGATCCCCTTACGTCAATTACGTATCCTATCTTTTCAATGGGATCTTTCTAACTCCGGTATTTAGAGTCGTGTCTGAAGTGAGCGTTAGAATTCTAACGACAAAACTCCAGCCGCAGAAAAAAGTCAGTAGTTAAGAGCTTTCTGGGCTAACGCCGGTTCATAAAGCTCTTAACTACTGTACTCTAAAGTACACTAACACTCATAAACTACCTATGTACCCCTAAACCGAGGCCCCCCACATCGCCGCCACTCGATTACATTTTTTTAACCCCTAATCTGCCGACCGCCACCTACGTTATCCTTATGTACCCCTAATCTGCTGCCCCTAACACCGCTGACCCCTATATTATATTTATTAACCCCTAACCTGCCCCCCACAACGTCGCAGCCAGCTACCTACAATAATTAACCCCTAATCTGCCGACCGCAAAGCGCCGCTACTTAAGTTATCCTTATGTACCCCTAATCTGCTGCCCATAACACCGCCGACCCCTATATTATATTTATTAACCCCTAATCTGCCCCCCTCAACGTCGCCTCCACCTGCCTACACTTATTAACCCCTAATCTGCCGAGTGGACCACACCGCTACTATAATAAAGTTATTAACCCCTAATCCGCCTCACTAACCCTATAATAAATAGCATTAACCCCTAATCTGCCCTCCCTAACATCGCTGACACCTAACTTCAATTATTAACCCCTAATCTGCCGACCGGAGCTCACCGCTATTCTAATAAATGTATTAACCCCTAAAGCTAAGTCTAACCCTAACCCTAACACCCCCCTAACTTAAATATAATTTAAATCTAACGAAATTAATTAACTCTTATTAAATAAATTATTCCTATTTAAAGCTAAATACTTACCTGTAAAATAAATCCTAATATAGCTACAATATAAATTATAATTATATTATAGCTATTTTAGGATTAATATTTATTTTACAGGTAACTTTGTATTTATTTTAACCAGGTACAATAGCTATTAAATAGTTAAGAACTATTTAATAGCTAAAATAGTTAAAATAATTACAAAATTACCTGTAAAATAAATCCTAACCTAAGTTACAATTAAACCTAACACTATACTATAATTAAATTAATTAAATAAAATACCTACAATTACCTACAATTAAACCTTACACTACACTATCAATACATTAATTAAATACAATACCTACAAATAACTACAATGAAATAAACTAACTAAAGTACAAAAAATAAAAAAGAACTAAATTACAAAAACTAAAAAAATATTTACAAACATAAGAAAAATATTACAACAATTTTAAACTAATTACACCTACTCTAAGCCCCCTAATAAAATAACAAAGACCCCCAAAATAAAAAATGCCCTACCCTATTCTAAATTACTAACGTTCAAAGCTCTTTTACCTTACCAGCCCTGAACAGGGCCCTTTGCGGGGCATGCCCCAAGAAGTTCAGCTCTTTTGCCTGTAAAAAAAAACATACAATACCCCCCCAACATTACAACCCACCACCCACATACCCCTAATCTAACCCAAACCCCCCTTAAATAAACCTAACACTAAGCCCCTGAAGATCATCCTACCTTGTCTTCACCTCACCGGGTATCACCGATTGGTCCTGGCTCCAAAATCTTCATCCAACCCAAGCGGGGGCTGGCGATCCATCATCCGGTGGCTGAAGAGGCTCCAAAGTCTTTATCCTATCCGGGAAGAAGAGTAGATCCAGACCGGCAACCATCATCTTCCAAGCGGCATCTTCTATCTTCATCCGATGAGGACCAGCTCCCTCCTGAAGACCTCCACCGCGGACCCATCTTCATCCGACGACGTCCAACTGAAGAATGACGGTTCCTTTAAGGGACCTCATCCAAGATGGCGTCCCTCGAATTCCGATTGGCTGATAGGATTCTATCAGCCAATCGGAATTAAGGTAGGAATATTCTGATTGGCTGATGGAATCAGCCAATCAGAATCAAGTTCAATCCGATTGGCTGATCCAATCAGATTGAGCTCGCATTCTATTGGCTGTTCCGATCAGCCAATAGAATGCGAGCTCAATCTGATTGGCAGATTGGATCAGCCAATCGGATTAAACTTGATTCTGATTGGCTGATTCGATCAGCCAATCAGAATATTTCTACCTTAATTCCGATTGGCTGATAGAATCCTATCAGCCAATCGAAATTCGAGGGACGCCATCTTGGATGACGTCCCTTAAAGGAACTGTCATTCTTCAGTTGGACGTCGCCGGATGAAGATGGGTCCGCGGTGGAGGTCTTCAGGATGGAGCCGGTCCTCATCGGATGAAGATAGAAGATGCCGCTTGGAAGATGATGGTTGCCGGTCCGGATCTACTCTTCTTCCCGGATAGGATGAAGACTTTGGAGCCTCTTCTGGACCTCTTCAGCCACCGGATGATGGATCGCCAGCCCCCGCTTGGGTTGGATGAAGATTTTGGAGCCAGGACCGATCGGTGATACCCGGTGAGGTGAAGACAAGGTAGGATGATTTTCAGGGGCTTAGTGTTAGGTTTATTTAAGGGGGGTTTGGGTTAGATTAGGGGTATGTGGGTGGTGGGTTGTAATGTTGGGGGGGGGTATTGTATGTTTTTTTTTACAGGCAAAAGAGCTGAACTTCTTGGGGCATGCCCCGCAAAGGGCCCTGTTCAGGGCTGGTAAGGTAAAAGAGCTTTGAACTTTAGTAATTTAGAATAGGGTAGGGCATTTTTTATTTTGGGGGTCTTTGTTATTTTATTAGGGGGCTTAGAGTAGGTGTAATTAGTTTAAAATTGTTGTAATATTTTTCTTATGTTTGTAAATATTTTTTTATTTTTTGTAACTTAGTTCTTTTTTATTTTTTGTACTTTAGTTAGTTTATTTCATTGTAGTTATTTGTAGGTATTGTATTTAATTAATGTATTGATAGTGTAGTGTTAGGTTTAATTGTAGGTAATTGTAGGTATTTTATTTAATTAATTTAATGATAGTATAGTGTTAGGTTTAATTGTAACTTAGGTTAGGATTTATTTTACAGGTAATTTTGTAATTATTTTAACTATTTTAGCTATTAAATAGTTCTTAACTATTTAATAGCTATTGTACCTGGTTAAAATAAATACAAAGTTACCTGTAAAATAAATATTAATCCTAAAATAGCTATAATATAATTATAATTTATATTGTAGCTATATTAGGATTTATTTTACAGGTAAGTATTTAGCTTTAAATATGAATAATTTATTTAATAAGAGTTAATTAATTTCGTTAGATTTAAATTATATTTAAGTTAGGGGGGTGTTAGTGTTAGGGTTAGACTTAGCTTTCAGGGTTAATACATTTATTAGAATAGCGGTGAGCTCCGGTCGGCAGATTAGGGGTTAATAATTGAAGTTAGGTGTCGGCGATGTTAGGGAGGGCAGATTAGGGGTTAATACTATTTATTATAGGGTTAGTGAGTCGGATTAGGGGTTAATAACTTTATTATGATAGCGGTGCGGTCCGCTCGGCAGATTAGGGGTTAATAAGTGTAGGCAGGTGGAGGCGACGTTGTGGGGGGCAGATTAGGGGTTAATAAATATAATATAGGGGTCGGCGGTGTTAGGGGCAGCAGATTAGGGGTACATAAGGATAATGTAAGTAGCGGCGGTTTACGGAGCGGCAGATTAGGGGTTAAAAATAATATGCAGGAGTCAGCGATAGCGGGGGCGGCAGATTAGGGGTTAATAAGTGTAAGGCTAGGGGTGTTTAGACTCGGGGTACATGTTAGAGTGTTAGGTGCAGACGTAGGAAGTGTTTCCCCATAGCAAACAATGGGGCTGCGTTAGGAGCTGAACGCGGCTTTTTTGCAGGTGTAAGGTTTTTTTTCAGCTCAAACAGCCCCATTGTTTCCTATGGGGGAATCGTGCACGAGCACGTTTTTGAGGCTGGCCGCGTCCGTAAGCAACTCTGGTATCGAGAGTTGAAGCTGCGTTAAATATGCTCTACGCTCCTTTTTTGGAGCCTAACGCAGCCTTTATGTGGACTCTCAATACCAGAGTTATTTTTATGGTGCGGCCAGAAAAAAGCCAGCGTTAGCTACGCGGGTCCTTAGCGACAAAACTCTAAATCTAGCCGTATGATAGCTACAATATAATTATTATTTATATTGTAGCTATATTAGGGTTTATTTTAAAGGTAAGTATTTAGTTTTAAATAGGATTAATTTAGTTCATAATAGAAATATTATTTAGATTTATTTAATTAATATTTAAGTTAGGGGGGTGTTAGGGTTAGTGTTAGACTTAGGTTTAAGGGTTAATAATTTTATTACAGTGGCGGCGGTGTAGTGGGGGGCAGGATAGGGGTTAATAAATTTATTATAGGTGGCGACGGTGTAGTGGGGGGCAGATTAGGGGGTTAATACATTTAATATAGGTTGCGGCAGGGTCTGGGAGCGGCGGTTTAGGGGTTAAACTATTTATTTAGTTGCGGCGAGGTGCGGGATCAGCAGGATAGGGGTTAATAACTTTATTATAGAGGGCGACGGTATAGGGGGGGCAGGATAGGGGTTACTAGGTATAATGTAGGTGGCAGCGGTGTCCGGGAGCGGCGGTTTAGGGGTTAATACATTTATCAGAGTTGCGGCAGGGTCTAGAAGCGGCGGTTTAGGGGTTAATACATTTATCAGAGTTGCGGCAGGGTCTAGGAGCGGCGGTTTAGGGGTTAGTAACTTTATTTAGTTGCGGGGGGCTCCGGGGGCGCCGGTATAGGGGGTAGAACAGTGCAGTTTAGTGTGAGTGCTTAGTGACAGGCTAGCAATAAAGCTGGGAAAAAGCCGAAGAGCAGCGAGATCAGATGTGTGTTAACTCTCACAGTCCGCTGCTCATCGCCCCGTACTTGGTGCACGGCTTTTTGACAGCTTTATTTGATAACTTAGGCGAAATTTTTCAGGTCCGCGGCGGCGATGGTAGGCGAGCTTAGGTGGGCGTATTGGGCCGGCGAAGGCAGGAAAGTTGACACGTTGATAACTAGGCCCCTCAATCTGAAGAGAATCAGCATATGCCATCCAATTCTCCCCAAGTGTCACAACCTTTAATGCCCACACAAGCGACGCCAAGTACCTCTAGTGCGTCTAATTCTTTTACTCTGCAGGAGATGGCTACAGTTATGTCAACTACCCTTACAGAGGTATTATCTAAATTACCAGTGTTACAGGGTAAACGCAGTAGGTCAGGTATTAATGTGAATACTGAATCCTCTGATGCTTTATTGGCTATTTCCGATGTACCCTCACAGTGCTCTGAGTTGGGGGTCAGGGAATTGTTGTCTGAGGGAGAAATTTCAGACTCAGGAAATATGTTACCTCAGACAGATTTGGACGTCATGTCCTTTAAATTTAAGCTTGAACACCTCCGCCTGTTACTTCGGGAGGTTTTAGCGACTCTGGATGATTGTGACCCTATTGTGATACCACCAGAGAAATTGTGTAAGATGGACAAATATCTAGAAGTACCTACTTACACTGATGTTTTTCCAGTTCCTAAAAGAATTTCGAAGATTGTAAAAAAAGAATGGGATAGACCAGGTATACCGTTCTCTCCCCCTCCTAATTTTAAGAAAATGTTTCCCATATCAGACACCATTCGGGACTCTTGGCAAACGGTCCCTAAGGTGGAGGGAGCTATATCACCCTGGCTAAGTGTACAACTGTGCTTTCAAAGACCCTATGGATAAGAAGTTAGAGGGTCTTCTAAAGAAATTATTTCTTCATCAGGGTTTTCTTTTACAACCTACAGCTTGCATTGTTCCAGTTACTACTGCAACAGCTTTTTGGTTTGATGCTCTAGAAGAGTCTCTGAAGGTTGAGACCCCATTAGAGGACATTTTGGATAGAATTAAAGGGACAGTCTACACCAGAATTGCTATTTTTTTAAAAGATAGATAATCCCTTTTTTACCCATTCCCCAGTTTTGCATAACCAACACAGTTATATTTATATATTTTTTACCTCTGTGATTATCTTGTATCTAAGCCTCTGCAAACTTCCCCTTTATTTCAGTTCTTTTGACAGACTTGCAGTTTAGCCAATCAGTGATGGCTCCCAGGTAACTTCACGTGCATGAGCACAGTGTTAACTATATGAAAAACATGAACTAACACCCTCTAGTGGGGAAAAACCTGTTAAAATGCATCCTTAAGAGGCGGCCTTCAAGGTCTAAGAAATTAGCATATGAACCTCCTAGGTTTAGCTATCAACTAAGAATACCAAGAGAACAAAGAAAAATTGGTGATTAAAGTAAATTGGAAAATTGTTTAAAATTACATGCCCTCTCTGAATAATGAAAGTTTTTTTTGGACTAGACTGCCCCTTTAAGGCTCTCAAGCTAGCTAATTCTTTTATTACAGATGCCACTTTTCAAATTGCTAAATTAGTGGTGAAAAATGCAGCATTTGCCATTTTAGCGCTCAGAGCATTATGGCTCAAATCTGCTGATGTGTCATCAAAATCTAAGCTTTTAGCTATTGCTTTTAAGGGTAAGACCCTATTCGGGCGTGAATTGAAGGAAATCATTTCTGACATTACTGGAGGTAAAGGCCATGCCCTACTTCAGGATATGTCTGTTAAGATGAGGGGTAAACAAAATAATTTTCGTTCCTTTCGAAATTTTAAAGGAGTACCCCCTGCTTCCTCTTCCTCCACAAAGCAGGAAGGGAATTTTGCTCAATCCAAGTCAGTCTGGTGACCCAACCAGGCTTTGAATAAAGGTAAACAATCCAAGAAGCCCGTTGCTTCTACAAAGACAGCATGAAGGGGCGGCCCCTGATCCGGGACCGGATCTAGTAGGGGGCAGACTTTCTTTCTTTGCTCAGGCTTGGGCAAGAGATGTTCAGGACCCCTGGGCATTGGAAATCGTGACCCATGGGTATCAACTGGAATTCAAGGATTTTCTCCCAAGAGGGAGATTTCATCTTTCACGATTGTCTGTAGACCAGATAAAAAGAGAGGCGTTCTTACAATGTGTAAAAGGCCTCTCTACCATGGGACTAATTTGTCCAGTTCCAAAACTGGAACAGGGGCAGGGGTTTTACTCAAATCTTTTTGTGGTTCCCAAAAAAGAGGGAATTTTCAGACCCATTTTAGATCTCAAGTGTTTAAACAAGTTTATCAGAGTCCCATCGTTCAAGATGGAGACTATACAAACAATCTTACCAATGATCCAGGAGGGTCAATATATGACTACCGTGGACTTGAAGGATGCATATCTTCATATCCCTATTCACAAGGATCATCATCAGTTCCTAAGGTTTGCCTTCCTGGACAAACATTATCAGTTCATGGCTCTTCCCTTCGGGTTGGCCACAATACTCAGGATCTTCACAAAGGTTCTAGGGTCCCTTCTGGTGGTTCTCAGACCGCGGGGCATAGCAGTGGCGCCTTATCTGGACGATATTTTGATTCATGCGTCAACTTATCATCTGACAAAATCTCACACGGACACAGTGTTGTCTTTCCTGAGAACTCACGGTTGAAAGGTGAACAAAGAAAAGAGTTCACTCGTTCCACGGACAAGGGTTCCCTTCTTGGGAACTCTGATAGATTCGGTAAACATGAAAATATTTCTGACAGAGGTCAGAAAATCAAAGATTCTAAATACTTGCCGAGCACTTCAGTCCATTCCTCAGCCATTAGTGGCTCAGTGTATGGAGGTCATTGGATTAATGGTAGCGGCAATGGACATCATTCCGTTTGCTCGCTTTCATCTCAGACCACTGCAGCTGTGCATGCTCGGACAGTAGAATGGGGACTATGTGAATTTATCTCCTCAGGTAAATCTGGATCAAGAGACCAGAAACTCTCTTCTTTGGTGGTTGTTGCCGGATCATCTGTCCCAGGGGACGTGTTTCCGCAGACCCTCATGGGTGATAGTCACAACGGACGCCAGTCTACTGGGCTGGGGTGCAGTCTGGAATTCCCTGAAGACTCAGGGTGTTTGGACTCATGTGGAGTCTCTACTCCCAATCAATATTCTGGAACTAAGAGCAATATTCAATGCGCTTCATGCGATTCATCAGATTTCAGTCGGACAATATCATGACTGTGGCGTATATCAATCATCAGGGGGGAACAAGAATTTCTTTAGCAATGATAGAAGTATCAAAGATAATCCGATGGGCGGAGGCCCACTCTTGCTATCTATCAGCAATCTACATCCCAGGAGTAGAGAACTGGGTGGCGGATTTTCTAAGTCGTCAGACTTTTCATCAGGGGGAGTGGGAACTCCACCCGGAGGTGTTTGTCTCATTGATTCGTCAATGGGGCAGACAGGAATTAGATCTGATGGCATCTCGTCAGAATGCCAAGCTTTCACGTTACGGATCCAGGTCGAGGGATCCTCAGGCCGAACTGATAGATGCCTTGGCAGTACCTTGGTCGTTCAGCCTAGCTTATGTGTTTCTACCGTTTCCTCTCCTTCCACGCGTGATTGCTTGGATCAAACAGGAGAGAGCTTCAGTAATCCTGATAGCGCCTGCGTGGCCACGCAGGACTTGGTATGCGGATCTAGTGGACATGTCCTCTCTGCCACCGTGGAAACTTCCTTTGAGACAGGACCTTCTCATTCAAGGTCCTTTCCAACATCCAAATCTAAATTCTCTGCAGTTGACTGCTTGGAGATTGAACGCTTGATTTTATCTAAGCGGGGATTCTCTGATTCGGTCATCAATACTTTGATACAGGCTCGTAAGCCTGTCACTAGAAAGATCTATCATAAGATATGGCGTAAATATCTTTATTGGTGTGAATCCAAGAGTTACTCATGGAGTAAAGTTAGGATTCCCAGGATTCTGTCTTTTCTCCAAGAAGGATTGGAGAAAGGGTTATCAGCAAGTTACTTAAAGGGACAGATTTCTGCTTTGTCAATTTTGCTTCACAAACGTTTGGCAGATGTGCCAGATGTTCAGTCTTTTTGACAGTCTTTATCCAGAATTAAGCCTGTATTTAGACCAATTACTCCTCCCTGGAGTTTGAATTTAGTTATTCGAGTTCTTCAAGGGGTTCCGCTTGAACCCATGCATTCCATAGATATTAAATTGTTATCTTGGAAAGTTTTGTTTTTGGTTGCTATTTCTTCTGCTCGAAGAGTTTCTGAGCTTTCAGCGTTACAATGTGATTCGCCTTATCTTATATTTCATTCTGATAAGGTGGTTTTGCGTACCAAACCTGGATTTCTTCCTAAGGTTGTTTCAAATAAGAATATTAATCAGGAAATTGTTGTTCCTTCCTTGTGTCATGATCCTTCTTCTAAGAAGGAGCGTCTATAACATAACCTGGATGTGGTCCGTGCCTTGAAGTTTTACTTACAGGCAACCAAGGATTTACGTCAATCATCTTCATTATTTATTGTTTATTCTGGAACATGTAGGGGTCAGAAAGCTACGGCTACCTCTCTTTCTTTTTGGCTGAGGAGTATCATCCGCCTGGCATATGAGACTGCTGGACAGCAGCCTCCTGAAAGAATTACGGCTCATTCTACTAGGGCTGTGGCTTCCACATGGGCATTTAAAAACGATGCTTCTGTTGAACAGATTTGCAAGGCTGCGACTTGGTCGTCCCTTCATACTTTTTCCAAATTTTCCAAATTTGATACTTTTGCTTCTTCTGATGCTGTTTTTGGGAGAAAGGTTCTTCAAGCAGTGGTGCCTTCCATTTAAGTCTCTGTCTTGTCCCTCCCATTTCATTCCTGTAGCTTTGGTATTGTATCCCACAAGTAAGGATGAAATCGGTGGACTCGTCGTATCTTGTAGAAGAAAAGGAATTTTATGCTTACCTAATAAATTGATTTCTTCTATGATACGATGAGTCCACGGCCCTCCCTGTCATTTTAAGACAGATTATATTTTATTTTTACAACTTCAGTCACCTCTGCACCTTTAGCTTTTCCTTTCTCTTCCTAAACCTTCAGTCGAATGACTGGGGGTGGAGGGAAGGGAGGAGCTATATATACAGCTCTGCTGTGGTGCTCTTTGCCACTTCCTGTTAGCAGGAGGATAATGTCCCACAGGTAAGGATGAAATCCGTGGACTCGTCGTATCGTAGAAGAAATCAATTTATCAGGTAAGCATAAATTTCCTTTTTTCATTCCGCACTTTAGGTGTTTTTTTTCTAACACTCTCTTTATTGATGTCTATGGGGGAAAGCGTGCACAAACACGTCAAAGCAGCCCTTGGCTTTTGTGCGGTATGGAGCTTAACGCCACCATATCGCACGCACAAGGAGGCTTTTTAGTAACTCGTAATGGCAGCGATATGGAGGGTGAAATAACGCCATTTTTGTTGTGCTCATTTCGCACCCTGTTTAGTGCAAAACTCATAATCTAGGTGATGGTTTCTTGTGCATCTACAGATCAAGCTGTTTTCCGCCAGACTCTGTGGTGGGAGTCTACAGGGGATTTGCAGTCTTCCACTGCCAGATGTCAGGACGTTGCCATGCGGCCTGATATACAAAGTACTGAATGCCCGGATCCTTTTGTGGGAGTCTCTATAGTGAATGTACCTTTATGCTGACAGTTCTGCAAAATCTCATCTATCCGGAGGATTATGACTGCTCTCAGAGTTTTGTACAGGCTACTAAGTATTACCAGTGGGGACTGTTTTCATGGTAAGAAGTTGGTTGTCCATTAGTATTTCTTCAGGCTGGCAAGTCAGGAGATGGATAGGCATAATTTTGTTTACTTGTAAGGATTTGCTCCTTCAGCTTGTCCCTATGATGCTGTTATGCAGATGGAGCTGTTGATCATATGAATATTAACAAGTATACTAGACTGTATGAGGGTCATAGACTTATGTTTTTGATCTACTATATATATGTTTATTATGTATGTGCCATAAGAACTACTAGTCTATATAATGGTTATAGATTTGTACATTTTTCTCCCTACTCAATAATTGAACTTCTGATTATGTACAGTTTCTACTTAAAGACTATTTAATGCCTAGTGGGTCTGAATTGCATATGATCCACTCATCTGATTTATTGCATTAACCTATATAAGTGTCTCTGATCCTTGCCAGATCCCATTATATTGGGAAATTACATATACTTATGCAACCTTGCTGATGAGTTTATTCTTACAATTGTCACAATATATTCAAGTTTAATTCATGTGTTCTTTTTATACTGGAGCACAAGTAATGTATTTTGGGCTAGATAAGTGGAAAGCTAATTTATTGCACGTACGTAAATGGGCAAATGCACCCATTTACAGGCGCACAATTACAAGTGGCTGGTTAATGCTACCACAAGCTGGCGGTAGCAATTAGAGCTCCGAAAATTAACCAAAAATCAGATCTCTGGTTAATTTTCAATATGTGTCCCAATTGCCCCCAAATTTACACATATTGTTGTTTTTTATTTTTAAAAAATGTTCAATTTTTTTAAAATAAAAAAATAACTGCACAAAGCAGTTTTTAGGGCTTTAAGTGAGCGGGTGTGGGGTGTCAGAAATTTATATATTTATGCTGCAATTTTTTTTTTTGCTGTAATATATGTATATACTTACATAGTTCAAATAAAATTGGGATTAACATCTCACAATAATATTGACTTATATTTATACTGCAATTTTTTTTGTGCTGTAAAAAATGCCTTTAAATGTAATGGGATCTTAGTCACACAATATGATCATATTCTGCTTAGCCAGTCACCACTTAGGTGTCCCATATAGACTGGTCCTAACACTAACCAGTTTCAACACTGCAGCAAGTCATGTCTACACAGTGTGAAGCTTTCTAGCTTATTAAGTATATTTATCTGGAACACACCTGGGATGGGTGGCGTGCATTAACCAAAGGGGAGGGATTTGGTCAGCTCCCTATTTAAGAGCTACAACAAAGGTTTTTTTTGGTTAAGCACACCACAAAAGGACTGTTTAATCTTAACACACATATTGTGAGAGTGCTACCAAAGTGACCAAAACAATTACAAAACAACAAACAACATTGGTGCACATCCAACCACTTAAGTCCATTCTTTCATGGCATATTTGTATATGCTTCTGTCTGCCAAATATACTTACATAGCTTCTAATAAGATTGGGATAAACATCTCACAATAATATTGGCTTATATTTGAGCTGCAAAAACAAATATACTTCTATCTGCGAAATATACTTACATAGTTCAAATAAAATTGGGATTAACATCTCGCAATAATATTGACTTATATTTATGCTGCAAATTATTTTTTTTTGCTGTAAAAAATGCCTTTAAATGAAATGGGATCTTAGTCACACAATATGATCATATTCTGCTAAGCCAGTCACCACTTACAAGGTGTCCCCATATTAGACTGGTCCTACACTAACCAGTTTCCACACTGCAGCAAGTCATGTCTACACAGTGTGAAGCTTTCTAGTTTATTAAGTATATTTATCTGGAACACACCTGGGATGGGTGGCGTGCATTAACCAAAGGGGAGGGATTTGGTCAGCTCCCTATTTAAGAGATACAACAAAGGGGTTTTTTGGTTAAGCACACCACAAAATGACTGTTCAAATAAAATTAGTTTAAATAAAATTGGGATTAACATCTCGCAATAATAGTGACTTATATTTATGCTGCAAAATTATTATTTTTTTGTGCTGAAAATGCCTTTAAATGTAATGGGATCTTAGTCACACAATATGAACATATTCTGCTAAACCAGTCACCACTTACAAGGTGTCCCATATAGACTGGTCCTAACACTAACCAGTTTCCACACTGCAGCAAGTCATGTCTACACAGTGTGAAGCTTTCTAGCTTATTAAGTATATTTATCTGGAACACACCTGGGCTGGGTGGCGTGCATTAACCCAAAGGGGAGGGATTTGGTCAGCTCCCTATTTAAGAGATACAACAAAGGGGTTTTTTGGTTAAGCACACCACAAAAGGACTGTTTAATCTTAACACACATATTGTGGGAGTGCTACCAAAGGGACCAAAACAATTACAAAACAACAAAAAATATTGGTGCACATCCAACCACTTAAGTCCACTCTTTCATGGCATATTTGTATATGCTTCTGTCTGCCAAATATACTTACATAGCTTCTAATAAGATTGGGATAAACATCTCACAATAATATTGTCTTATATTTGAGCTGCAAAAACAAATATACTTCTATCTGCTAAATATACTTACATAGTTCAAATAAAATTGGGATTAACATCTCGCAATAATATTGACTTATATTTATGCTATATACAAATATGCCATGAAAGAATGGACTTAAGTGGTTGGATGTGCACCAATATTGTTTGTTGTTTTGTAATTGTTTTGGTCACTTTGGTAGCACTTTGTTGCCTATCGCTGTGCGACTTACCCCCTTCGCTGTGCTAGCTTCTCAACCATGTCTCATGGCATGAGAATGAGGCTCCCATTGGAGCCTATGGAAGCTAGGTCTCGTGAGCTCAAATCTTCCCTGTAATGCGAACACAAGGTTGAATTCACATTGCTCTTAACTTTTAATACCAGCACACATTTGCGTTCACTGGTATTACTGAGTGGAGCTAAAGTATCATGCTCGCATAAGTGATATTGTTAGCTACACTCGTAATCTGGCCCTTTGTGTTTTATATAGAACCATGCAAAGCAAATGACAATTACATTTTTTTAAGCTAGAATATAGGGTATTGCTTCTTTGATGGTCTCAACTTTAAGATAAATAAGTTAAGTGATACTGCAGAGCTTAAATTAACAATTAAAACTTATTCCTAAATTAATATACTGATGTTGGCGCTGAAACTATAAACTTATGATATCCATAAGAAGCCTGTTCCAACCCACTCTGCTCATCTATTGTTTGCCTTACAATATAATACCAAGTGTTGTGCTGTCAGCAGCCGAGACAGCAGGACATCGCTTTGTGAAGTTTAAGGTACTTAGTGGCAAAGGAAGAAAGATAAGTGTATATGCACACTCACTATTTATTCTGTAACAGTACAAAAAGGCTCCTGTGATGATGCAGTAGTATAAGTTGAGTCAGCCTAGATTTTTAGTGATCTGTCCGATACATAAGATCCTCCCGAGCTTTTCACTTTCTTCATGTGTAAGTCTTTCCTTAGTGTCTATATTTCAAGTTTTAACAGATATTATTTAGTGTATACCTGCTAGTATGCTACTATACACTCTAATACAATGTTTTAATGAGTATTTAAGAATGAATGAGTAACCTATAAAGTAATTGCATCATCCTAAATGGTATTATCTGAGTAGCCGTGGTCAAAGAGTGACCCAACTGCAATTACATGTGTGATATACTATATAAACAGAGGTTCTTGTTGGGCGATTCTTGATATATTTAACAGTTAGTACTCTTGCTGCACTAACTACTGTATATCAATAGGCAGAGCTTGCATGTAATTTATTTATTTTTCTTGCCACTATTTTACTTTGTGCTCTGAGTTGTGTTGTAAATTTTGTACTTGTGCAGAAATGTACCAATGTTACTTATTATCTGTTAACTTATGGATAAACCTCAATAAAAACTATTCAAGAAGAAAATAGTCTTTCAATCTTAAAAGAACATACAACACTGTATGACTAAAATCCAGCATTTAGTGCCTGTATGGCTGTCCCTAACATCAGTCATTATATTGTAATATGTAGTATTATGGCAGGATAGGACAGGAGACAATGGACAGATACATGATAAGATCCCCTGTACATCTTTACAAACAAAGGGGCTTATTGACCAAACAATATAACTTATTCCCCCGTTCGTACATCTTCTTTGGCGCCAAATAACATGAACGAATTGATTTCATCAAGCAATTATTCAGGTTTTTTTGTCCGTTTAATCCAATAATGTATTTGACTGTTCATTCCAAGCCTGAATGCACATCTCTAATATGGAACATTTTTTGTGATATATAGTTATTTCTATTATAAAGACCATTTTTTCATATAGTAAAATAATTTATAGGCAAAAAATTTAGTAGGGCCACGCTACAAACGTTCAACTGGCACGCTACAAACGTTAGTAGGGCCAGGATTTTTAGCTTTGAATCTTTTTTATTTACTCATTAAATTATCATTTCATTTTCTTTTATGTTTCAAGGCCCAGGAAAATAAATATTTTAATTTGATGGGTTTTAAAAACGCTTTATTTGAAGGTTAAGCCCTAAAAATCCTAATCTTTTTTAACTAACAACATTCTAATAAAGGCAATATTTCAATTCATGCAGCAAATCTGTTGCGAAAATGCTTTGCACAATCTGACTTTTCTGCATTTGGGGTTGCGCAGCTATTACAAGTTGAGAAATAACTTATTTTGCGCACGGGTTAAGCTGCGTAATGCAAACTAAAAATTTGCGCGCACGTTCATGTATTCCCCATAGAAGTTAATGAAGAAGAGAAATAGAAAAAAAATCTGTTGCACAAAGCCCATGACATATTCTCCTCAAAGTGTACATGAAAATGCGAATATTTCCTATTACGAAAATGTTTTCGCAACGGAATATGTTCTATTTAATTCTAAATAAATATTTATCTATATACGGTATCTCACAAAAGTGAGTACACCCCTCAAATTTTTGTAAATATTTTATTATATCTTTTCATGTGACAACAAAGAAGATATGACACTTTGCTACAATGTAAAGTAGTGAGTGTACAGCCGGTATCACAGTGTAAATTTGCTGTCCCCTCAAAATAAGTCAACACACAGTCATTATTGTCTAAACCGTTGGCAACAAAAGTGAGTACACCCCTAAGTGGAAATGTCCAAATTGGGCCAAATTAGGCATTTTCCCTCCCCAGTGTCATGTGACTCATTAGTGTTACAAGGTCTCAGGTGTGAATGGGGAGCAAGTGTGTTAAATTTGGTGTTATCGCTCTCACACTCACTCATACTGGTCACTGGAAGTTCAACATAGCACCTCATGACAAAGAACTCTCTGAGCATCTGAAAAAAAGAATTGTTGCTCTACATTAAGATGGCCTAGGCTATAAGAAGATTGCCAAGACCCTGAAACTGAGCTGCAGCACGGTGGGCCAGACCATACAGCGGTTTTACAGGACAGGTTCCACTCAGAACATGCCTCGCCATGGTTGACCAAAGAAGTTGAGTGTACGTGCTCAGCGTCATATCCAGAGGTTGTCTTTGGGAAATAGACGTATGAGTGCTGCCAGCATTGCTGCAGAGGTTGAAGGGGTGGGGGTCAGCCTGTCAGTACTCAGACCATACGCCACACACTGCATCAAATTGGTCTGCATGGCTGTCGTCCCAGAAGGAAACCTCTTCTAAAGATGATGCACAAGAAAGCCTGCAAACAGTTTGCTGAGGTGAGTACAAAGACAAGTGTGTCTTGCCTACAATCAAACATGGTGGTGGGAGTGTCATGGTCTGGGACTGCATGAGTGCTGCTGACTCTGGGGAGCTACAGTTCATTGAGGGAACCATGAATGCCAACATCTACTGATCCCCTCCCTTCGAAGACTGGGCCCCAGGGCAGTATTCCAACATGATAACGACCCCAAACACACCTACAAGACGACCACTGCCTTGCTAAAGAAGCTGAGGGTAAAGATGATAGACTGGCCAAGCATGTCTCCAGATTTAAACCCTATTGAGCATCTGTGGGGCATCCTCAAATGGAATGTGGGGGAGCGCAAGGTCTCTAACATCCACCAGCTCCGTGATGTTGCCATGGAGGAGTGGAAGAGGACTCCAGTGGCAACCTCTGAAGCTCTGGTGAACTCCATGCCCAAGAGGGTTATGGCAGTGCTGGAAAATAATAGTGGCCACACAATATTGACAATTTGGGCCCAATTTGGACATTTCCACTTAGGGGTGTACTAACTTTTGCTGCCAACGGTTTAGACATTAATGGCTGTGTGTTGAGTTATTTTAATGGGGACAGCAAATTTACACTGTTATACAGGCTGTACACTCACTACTTTACATTGTAGCAAAGTGTCATTTCTTCAGTGTTGTCACATAAAAAGATATAATAAAATATTTACAAAAATGTGAGGGGTGTACTCACTTTTGTGAGATACTGTATGTGATGATTTTTGGACAGATATATCTATTTATACGAGATATGTATATGAATAAATACATATCTAGATATCTCGAGATCTATATGCGAATATCTCTTTGAAAATACATCTGAAATATTGTTTAATGTGCATAAGATTGTAATGTGAAATATTTTCATTATCTCCATAGTTAAACATATCTCTATACATATAAATCCATGTTTTTGTATGTATTTGTGTGTATGTCATTGTAAAATCCCTGTGTTGTTGTTTTTTTCTAACACCCAAGTTCTCGTATCTTTGAGCCCTTATAACTTTTGCGTGCAATATATTTTTTTTCATTTTTTTTATTAGACAGTGTTAATATGAGTTTAACTGTACTTTTTAATGTATTTTTTAAGTGTTTTGTGAAACTTTTTTGTTGTGCAAAACTGTTAACTTCAGCTCTTCGAGCACGGAAAAGATTGTTGCATAAAAGGCGAAAGCGCGTGCGCAATCGTCTTTTTTTCAAGACTTGTTATACCTGCACAATGGAAATTGATTGCAAAAAAAACCTTTTGCGCGCAGAAAAGTCACAAGTCACTACTTGTAATCTTGCCCTAAATGTTTCTAGTGGTGAACATAGCTGGGGACCTAAGGTGGGAAAGCACCATCCTACTGCAGCTTGCATGCAGTGATCCTGCTTGCGTGACAGGATGGGGAAATAGTTGGAGGCTATTTTGGTGCGCAGTTCAAATTTCCAGCAGATGGAACAGGTGGTTCCAGTTTTCTGCTGAGACAAGGCCCAAAAAAGACTGCCTTGGAATCCTAAAAAAAATTACTATCTTGAAATTCACACCTCTTAACTTATGTGACATGGAGTGCAGTTTTCCTTCAATCAGATTTTATCTGAAGTCAGAAGAGAGTTGTGTGATGAACCAAGGTTATCCAACCCTGCGCCAGTCACTTATTTGGCACAGAAAGGGTTATCAGACCCCTTCTACTCTCACTATGTCACAATCTAGCCACACCAGACAAGCTTGTGATTTAGTTCAGTGGGTGCAAGGGTTAACAACACTCTCCAGTCTGTACTAGATGTAAAAGTAATGCCCAAAACTCCCCTTTAATCCCACCCACACTAAACTAACTACAATATCTAAGCTGCCACCACTTATAATTTATTAAAGGGAAAATCCTAAGAAAAAACCCAGACTTACACATTAACTTTCTGAATACAATTTAGCAGAAAATCACCTAAATTATACAGTTCTAATATTCCAGTCACTTTCAGTAATGTGGTTCAATTATTAGACAAAGGCCAACACTTAATAAAGGAATTATTTATTATGCCAAAAATATTATGCACAATGCATTATTAATAAAAGTTGTTACAAATACAATTACACACAGCAAACAGGTTAAAATAAAATGAAGAAAATAACAGACCTAATACTTTACTAGCTTATAAGTCTGCCCCCAGGAAGATGGGCAAGAGAAAATGGTCACTCACACTGTGGAAGTCTCCCTTGTAGAATTAACAATTTTACATGTTTCTGCTAGGTAAATCTATCTTCATATATACATACCGGGAATCTCTTAGTTTCATTGGGAGAATTGGTTTGATATCAAATATGACGTAGGTTGTCATATTTCCCTTCATTTAATGTCATAACAGTTTTAAAAACATATATACATTTTTCCAATGTCCTTTTATTGACCTCCTCAGGATATGGGGAAGAAGCACTGTGTTGTATCTCTGGAGCGGACAGCTTAAGCCATAAAGCTCTATCCTGTGTATACTACAAAGCATTTATGAGGCTCCTGGCACTTCAAAGAAACACAAACAAGCACAGGACACAATTCTTCTTGGAAAGCAAATAACTGTTTTTAGTTCACAAACTAAACAGAATTAACCCCTTAGCAGCTAAATCCTGTGGTATTTGTGACACCTCCCCCAATAAGAGACGCAAAAGGGGGTGGCTACAAGGCACTCCCGATGCATATCAAAGTGAGCTTCCCCTTGCGGTGATAACGCCATTGCCAGACAAATTGCACATAGCAGTTTTGCCAGCAGGATGCCCTCCTTTTAAAAGTGACACACTATTTGCTCTACCCAGCTGATTTAATATATTGCAGGGACCCTCCCATGCATCATGTAGTTTGTTCTGTCTCATGGGCATTAGTACAAGAACATTTTGCACCATCTCATACACTCCCTCTCTGGCAATAAAATCCTGCAACTGTCTTTGTGGGAATATGGCATCTCTGGATTTTGCAGGTACCTCCCCCAATAAGGCTTGCATCTTATCCCTTAATAACACATCATCCCCTGTTACAGAGGTGCCTGTGAAGCCTAGGGTCTTGCTACCTATGGTGTGCTCTCTAAACATATTGTGTGCTGTCAGTTGCTGCTTAACTACCCAGGGCTCATGCCCTCCCACTGGAGTAGAATTCCTGTACTCCTGCACTCTGTTATGGTTGGTAGGAGGTTGACAAATGGCCCCCTCTTCTCCACTGTGGGTCCTAGCTGCTGAGCCTGCTGGGGACTCTGATGCTGCACACCTATCAGTGTATCTGCTGAATGGCACTGTGGGGCTGTGTAAATACACTTCTCTGTCCTCCTCCCCCCTGTGTCTGCAGTCTGTGTCAGTCTCTGTCCCCTAATCTGTGCAGTCTGTTTATAGATCACAGCTGAGGTTACTGGGGTCTCTGTCACCCACAATCTTTCACCCTCACACTGGGGGTCCCTCAAAGAATATCCTGTACCCTCCTCCCCCACACACTCCGAAATCTGTGGCTCTGCTGCTTCTATCATAGAGTGGGCTACCTTTTCCCCCTGCTCTCTCTCACAGTCAGTCTGCCACTTTGCATCCCCACACAGAATTTGGGATCCTTCTGACACTGGTGCAGACAAGCACACATCGTCCTTCTGCCATTTATCCCATATATCCTGTCTTCCCACTTGGGACTGAATTGGTCCTGGCACAGACTGGCACACATCATCCAGCGGCCCAGTCACCCAGTCATTCTCGCAACTGTCAGTCTCACCTCCTTCTATAGAATACACTGATTCAATCACAGACAGACACTCATCACGCATCTGCCTCCTCTCACAGACAGTTCCTCCCTGTACAGTTAAACTCGGTTCAGGCACAGACAGACCCACACAGTCTATCTGTCTTTCTCCCCCATCAGTCTCACCTCTTACAGGTTCACATCTCAGCACAGACACCCCCAGTTCAGGCACAGCAATTTGCACACATGCACTCTGTCCTCCCTCCTGGTCATAATGTCTCTGAGCATTTTCACACACAGCCCTTTTCACACAAGGGTCTACAACTAATGTCACTAGGTCACATGTAGCATTGTCAGGCACATAAAGAGAACATCATTAGGAATATTTTCAGATACCCCCACATTTCTTAAACCTCTCCCTGCTCACCAATCAAGATATACTTGTGCCATAGGCACTGCAAGTTTCATTCCCCCAATCCCTTTAACTGCTACAGTCCTGCCAGGAATAATGTCCTTAGAGCGTACCAGCCCTGGACGCACAAGAGTCATGGCTGTGCCTGTGTCCTGAAGCCCAAATGTTACCTTAGTTCCGACGAGCACAGGTTGCAAGTTCTTCTGGTTGCTTTCCTCTGGACGTGTAACAAATAAAACAGATGCCGGTACTTCTGAGGGATTACCCCCTCCAGCTAATTGCTCCAAGTTAATCTTCTCTGGGCAAGTTGAGCTGATGTGGCCCACTTTGTTGCAAGCAAAACACCTGCGGGTATCCCTGTGCCCAGATGCAGCACTCGACCCTTCCTTCCCAGAGGGAACAGACACATGAAACAAAGCCACAGCAGGTTTTGTGAAGGGGGGTCGTGCAGCAGCTCCTTTCCAGGTGGATCCCCCCTTAGCAAAGTATTTTCTCCCATTCCCTGGTGACCTGTTGGCTGTGTAAAAATCAGCCAGCTCACCAGCTTCCAATGCGCTTATGGGTTTACGGTCCAAAACCCATTCTTGAACTTCTGCTGGGCACAGCTGCATAAATTGCTCCTTCACGATCAAATTTTCCAGCTCTTCTATAGTGGCAACCTTTAGCCCTCTGACCGGGAATCTCTTAGTTTCATTGGGAGAATCGGTTTGATATCAAATATGACATAGGTTGTCATATTTCCCTTCATTTAATGTCATAACAGTTTTAAAAACATATATACATTATACCAATGTCCTTTTATTGACCTCCTCTGGATATGCGGAAGAAGCACTGTGTTGTATCTCTGGATCGGACAGCTTAAGCCATAAAGCTCTATCCTGTGTATACTACAAAGCATTTATGAGGCTCCTGGCATTTCAAAGAAACACAAACAAGCACAGGACACAATTCTTGAAAAGCAAATAACTGTTTTTAGTTCACAAACTAAACAGAATTAACCCCTTAGCAGCTAAATCCTGAGGTATTCGTGACAAGTTGACTCCCAAATATGTTTCTAAGAAGTATTATCATTATAATTTATTTATAAATTGCCAGCATAGGGGAAAAATACTATAAAAACTTACAAGACATGATATTAAACTATACAATACAGGGAGTGCAGAATTATTAGGCAAATTAGTATTTTGACCACATCATCCTCTTTATGCATGTTGTCTTACTCCAAGCTGTATAGGCTCCAAAGCCTACTACCAATTAAGCATATTATGTGATGTGCATCTCTGTAATGAGAAGGGGTGTGGTCTAATGACATCAACACCCTATATCAGGTGTGCATAATTATAAGGCAACTTCCTTTCCTTTGGTAAAATGGCTCAAAAGAAGGACTTGACAGGCTCAGAAAAGTCAAAAATAGTGAGATATCTTGCAGAGGGATGCAGCACTCTTAAAATTGCAAAGCTTCTGAAGCGTGATCATCGAACAATCAAGCGTTTCATTCAAAATAGTCAACAGGGTCGCAAGAAGCGCGTGGAAAAACCAAGGCGCAAAATAACTGCCCATGAACTGAGAAAAGTCAAGCGTGCAGCTGCCAAGATGCCACTTGCCACCAGTTTGGCCATATTTCAGAGCTGCAACATCACTGGAGTGCCCAAAAGCACAAGGTGTGCAATACTCAGAGAAATGGCCACGGTAAGAAAGGCTGAAAGATGACCACCACTGAACAAGACACACAAGCTGAAACGTCAAGACTGGGCCAAGAAATATCTCAAGACTGATTTTTCTAAGGTTTTATGGACTGATGAAATGAGAGTGAGTCTTGATGGGCCAGATGGATGGGCCCGTGGGTGGACTGGTAAAGGGCAGAGAGCTCCAGTCCGACTCAGACGCCAACAAGGTGGAAGTGGAGTACTGGTTTGGGCTGGTATCATCAAAGATGAGCTTGTGGGGCCTTTTCGGGTTGAGGATGGAGTCAAGCTCAACTCCCAGTCCTACTGCCAGTTTCTGGAAGACACCTTCTTCAAGCAGTGGTACAGGAAGAAGTCTGCATCCTTTAAGAAAAACATGATTTTCATGCAGGACAATGCTCCATCACACGCGTCCAAGTACTCCACAGCGTGGCTGGCAAGAAAGGGTATAAAAGAAGAAAATCTAATGACATGGCCTCCTTGTTCACCTGATCTGAACCCCATTGAGAACCTGTGGTCCATCATCAAATGTGAGATTTACAAGGAGGGAAAACAGTACACCTCTCTGAACAGTGTCTGGGAGGCTGTGGTTGCTGCTGCACGCAATGTTGATGGTGAACAGATCAAAACACTGACAGAATCCATGGATGGCAGGCTTTTGAGTGTCCTTGCAAAGAAAGGTGGCTATATTGGTCACTGATTTGTTTTTGTTTTGTTTTTGAATGTCAGAAATGTATATTTGTGAATGTTGAGATGTTATATTGGTTTCACTGGTAAAAATAAATAATTGAAATGGGTATATATTTGTTTTTTGTTAAGTTGCCTAATAATTATGCACAGTAATAGTAACCTGAACACACAGATATCCCCCTAAAATAGCTAAAACTAAAAACTACTTCCAAAAATATTCAGCTTTGATATTAATGAGTTTTTTGGGTTCATTGAGAACATGGTTGTTGTTCAATAATAAAATTAATCCTCAAAAATACAACTTGCCTAATAATTCTGCACTCCCTGTATACATTACTACACTTACATTGACAGACATAAACAAAAAGGGAGGAGCGTCCTGCCCCTGAGGGCACAATCAGTTGTAGATGCACTTTTTTACAAAGTGAGCTACAGTTAGAAAGGCTCTCAAGCTTACAATCTAAAGGTAATCTAAGTATTTAATTGTTTAGTGTCCCACAAAGCATGTGAAATGGTTGCCTTGAAGGTTTAATATAACCATAGGGCCAAATTACAAGGGGAGCTCTAAATATCGCTTTAATGAAAGTGATATTTGTTAAAGGGACCGTTTACACCAGAATTTTTATTGTTTGAAAAGATAGATAATCCCTTCATTACCCATTCCCCAGTTTTGCACCACCAACATGGTTATATTAATATAGTTTTAACCTTTGTGATTACCTTGTATCTAAGCCTCTGCAGACTGCCCCATTATTTCAGTTCTTTCACAGACTTGCATTTTAGCCAATCAATGCTGACTCCTAGGTAACTCCACGTGCATGAGCACAATATTATTATTATTATTACACCCTCTAGTGGTGAAAACTCTCAAAATGAATTCAGATAAGAGGCGGTCTTCAAGGGCTAAGAAATTTAGCTTTCAACTAAGAATACCAAGAGAACAAAGCAAAATTGATGATAAAAGTAAATTTAAAATGACACGCCCTATCTGAATCATGAAAGTTTAATTTGGACTAGACTTTCCCTTTAACCCCTTAATGACCAGCGCCGTACCCTGGGCTTCTCTCTGCCGCAATCTCGCTCAAAATTGCGAGATTGCGCTATTTCTGCATGCCCCACGAGTGGGGCACTGCAGAAATAGATTTGCCAAGTTGCCCTCTCTGCATTGCACAGCGGTGGTGCCGATCGTTGGTGGGTGGGAGTGTAATGAGGGAGGCGGGTGGGCGGCCCATCGCTGGAGGAGGCGGGAGGAGGGTGGGAGCGGGTGGTACCGCTATGGCACGCAACAAATTACGGAAAAAAAGTGCCGGTTACACTGGGAAGGGAGGAGGGAGGAAGGGCAATGAGGGGGATCCTATGTGGGTTCCATTGATGGAAAGGGATCTGGGAGGGGGGTATGGTAATGAGGGGGTGCAGCTACACTACAGAAAAAGGATATTTTTTTTTTTTTTTTTAAATGCCTAATTTGCTGCAAACTGGGTACTGGCAGGCAGCTGCCAGTACCTAAGATGGCGGCAAATAGGTAGATGGGGGAGGCTTAGAGAACTGTTTGGGGGGGGGGATCAGGGAGGTTGTGGGGTAATGGGGGATAATACACTACAGACAACCTAAAAACAAAAAATATTTTAAAAAGCAGCCTTTTATTTTAGTACTGGCAGACTTTCTGCCAGTACTTTAGATGGGGGTCACCATTGGGGGGTGGGGGAGGGAAGAGAGCTGTTTGAGAGGGGTCAGGGAGGGATCAGGGGGTGGGATGTGTCAGGTGGGAGGCTGATCTCTACACTAAAGCTAAAATTAACCCTACAAGCTACCAAATTAAATTAGCGGCCTTCTAATTACCAAAAAGCAATGCCAAAGCCATATATGTCTGCTATTTCTGAACAAAGGGGATCCCAGTAAAGCCTTTACAACCATTTGTGCCATATTTGGACAAGCTGTTTGTAAATATTTTCAGTGAGAAACCTAAAATTGTGAAAAAGTTAATGATTTTGTTTATTTAATCGCATTTGGCGGTGAAATAGTGGCATGAAATATATCAAAATGGGCCTAGAGCAATACTATGTTTTGATAGGCAAATATAAAAAAGGCTCTATATCTGTTTAAATGTAGTGATGGCAAAAATGCTAAAAATGCTCTGGTCTTTTGGGGAAGTTTTTGTCTAAAATGCCCGGTCCTTAAGGGGTTAAAGGGACAAACTAAAACAGAATTTTTATTGCTTTAAAAGTTAGATAATCCCTTTATTTCCCTAGTTTTGCATAACCGACACAGTTATATTAACACTTTTTACCTCTTTGATTACCTTGTATCTAAGCCTCTGTAAACTGCCCCCTTATTTTAGTTCTTTTAAGAGACATGCATTTTAACCAATTTGTGCTGATTCCTATCTATCTATCTTTTGGGTACTTATAGAGCGCAAACTAATCACCCGTGAGGGTCTCAAGGCACTAAGGGGAGCGTATAGGAGGAGGGGGGGAGGGGATGGGCGTTCAGTCGAAGAGCCAAGTTTTGAGGTCCTTTCTGAACTTTGTAAGGGAGGTGGATTGTCTGAGGTGCAGCGATCTGAGTTGTCTGGCGGGGGTGTAGAAATGTACCCGGTAATTTACTCCTAGATAACTCCACATGGGTGAGCACAATGTTATCTATATGACACATATGAACTAACACCCTCTAGTGGTGAAAAACTGTCCCACTTCGTTGAAGTCTGTGGGAGAATATGTTAACGTGGTTGCGATATTCAAGCTTCAGCTTTTTGCATTGCACACCTTGGGTTAGCGCACAAGCAAAACCGTTTTATTTTCTTCTTGTAATAGAAGCTCCGACCGACATATGCAGAAAGCTTACCTTTAGTGCTCCACTCATAATCTGGTCAAATAGAGGAATATGTTCTAAGTATTTATTAATATATATTCCTATATAAATATATATATATATATATATATATATATATTTATATATATATATATATATATATATATATATACAGTATATATATATATATATATATATATATATATACTGTGGGGCCTATCTATGAAGCTCTGCATGGAGCTTGAAGCCCCGTGTTTCTGGCGAGCCTTCATTTATGAAGCAGCGGTCCAAAGACCTCCATAACCTGTCCGCCTGCTCTGAGGAGGCGGAGAGAAATCGCAGCAATTCAACCCGAACAAATACGATCGGGTTGATTGACACCCCATGCTAGCGGCCGATTGGCCGTGAATCTGCAGGGGGCGGCATTGCACCACCAGTTCACAAGAGCTGCTGGTGCAATGCTAAATGCGGAGAGCGTATTGCTCTCCACATTCAGCGATGTCTGTCGAACATGATCCGCTGATCGGATTATGTCGGAGAGACACATAATAAATAGGCCCCTGTATCTGTAAATATCTATACCTATATATAATCACGTGTGTGTACTGTGTATAGATAGATAGATGATATATAGATAGATAGATATATAGATAGATAGATAGATAGATAGATAGATAGATAGATAGATAGATAGATAGATATTGTACCAAAATACCATCAGATATATGTAGAAATATGTATTTATGAATAAATAGAACATGTACTTCTATGTAAAGAACATTGGAATATTAAATGTTCATATTTTCATGTCAGGTTAGCGCGCACTAGAATATGCAATAGGGTTTTTGCACAAGTATTGTGTTAGGTTTTTTCAACTTTTTTTGCTCCATTGACTTCTATGGGAGAATAGGTAATCACACGCTCAATATTCTAAGTTCGTCTTTTTGCGCTCATCAGGTTAGCGCAAGAGCGATAACTTTTTACTTTTAAAGGGACACTGTACCCAAATTTTTTCTTTCGTGATTCAGATAGAGCATGACATTTTAAGCAACTCTCTTATTTACTCCTATTATCAAATTTTCTTCATTCTCTTGGAATCTTTATTTGAAATGCAAGAATGTAAGTTTAGATGCCGGCCCATTTTTGGTGAACAACCTACGTTGTCCTTGCTGATTGGTGGATAAATTCATCCACCAATCAAAAACTGCTGTCCAGAGTCTGAACCAAGAAAAAAGCTTAGATGCCTTCTTTTTTATATAAAGATAGAAAGAGAATAAAGAAAAATTGATAATATGAGTAAATTAGAAAGTTACTTAAAATTGCATGCTCTATCTGATTCACAAAAGAAACATTTTTGGTTCAGTGTCCCTTTAACTCATAATACGAGCACAACCCGACGCATGCAAAAAGTTGACTTTTAGTGCAATTAACGCTTGAGCGAGAGAGTTCATTAGCACTCCACTCATAATCTGGCCCAAAGTATGTTAATGTCCTTTTTAATCTGCATTCAGCAAAGTAAGAATATTAGTGGAGTCCAGCAATTTGTAATGTAAATATTTAAAACGGTGTTTATGGTTCCTAGAGAATTAAATTACAAGTAATAAAATAACTACAATAGCTCTTTAAGCAACTGAAGTTTTATTTTAAATATCCATGATATAATCATTTTTCCATTCTTTGCAAAGCTTACATGTATAATGTTTCAACGTTTAAATTTAAAACTTATGATTCACAAGATAATATCATTATGTAAATGTGATTAAATACAATGTTGTATACCTGAAATGTCCAAATGTTTTCCATAAAAATGATTCAGTACAGTATTCATTCGCTGTTTGGTCTGGTGACTTTTGTGTATTTCTTCTGCTTTGTGTAACATAAAGTAGAAACATATTTGCAATTTACAGAACAATACATAAGTATGTCCACACGGTGTCAGTATCATTGTGTGTATAAATAGAGAGTAAAAAGGGGATATTTGTATTTGATAACAAAGTTAAAATACAACAGATATATTAACAAATAACTTTTGTTGAGTACAGAATTTACTAAGTTCGATTATTTTGTATTAGACATGTGCACAGATAATAAATAAACTTTTTTTGAAAGATTATTCAGTTCTTTCTTTCATTTCATCCTATATTTATTAATGAGATTTTTTGTTATCTTGATATTTCCTTTGGGGAACATCTTCACAACAGCAAAGAAGTACCAGGACATCAGCTTTAACTTTAATATGTTGTAGCTAATATTACAAGCAAACAGCAACACTCAAAAAAAGTTGTTTTTTTTTGTTTTGTTTTTTAATACGTATACATCTATTCCTGCCTCTAGAGAAAGAATTTTAATTGCATGAACCAGGCAACATTTTTTGTTTGTTCATATTTAATTAACCCCTTTATGTCGTTAGGACGTCCCATGCCATCCTAACAGCACTGGGCTTTAATGCCGTTAGGATGGAATAGAATGTTCTACCATATAAGGTATCCTTCATCTCCTCCCTTTGACGGAGTGAAGAATCAGCCTGGAGGGGGGGCGTGCCTAGCAGCGTAGGATGTCCCCCGTGATCCAATCCTGGCCTTGAAATCCCCAAATGGTTCATATTTAATTAACCCCTTTACGCCGGTAGGACGTCCCATGCCATTCTAACAGCACTGGGCTCTAACGCCATTAGGACGGCATGGAACGTTCTACCATATAAGGTATCCTTCATCTTCCCCATTCGACGGAGTGAAGAATCAGCTTGGGGGGAGGGGCGTTGTCTAGCAGCGTAGGCTGTCCCCCGCGTTCCAATCCTGGTCTTGAAATCACTCAATCACATCAACGATTGTGTAAATTTCATTTGAACTTCATTCCGACATGTACACTATTATTCCCCCACGAAGGGCTTAAAGGGGCTGATTGTTTATCAATTACAGATGAATGCATCGAATGACACAAAAGTAGATGTTTTTTACATCGGTATGAATCAGAATGCACTTGAAATATTTCTGCATCTTCTACTAAAAGTTTCTTCTAAAGGGGTTTGCTTTCACCAAAATATTAATGCTTAGTTTAATTTAGCTAAATAAACCAATTTGTCCAGCTAATGTAACTAGATGGACCATGCAGCAACACAAGATTTTAGACTTCAGATCACTAGTTTTTATGATATATATTCTAAGTATTGTTATGCTCCAATAGAAGTAATATAAAATAGGTATTCATAAATTAATTCTGCATTTATTATTAATTGAGATTCTCCATATATAGTAAAGTTTTGATAAGGGTTAAAGAAATTCCATTTGCACTAAGAGAACCCGATGCTGGGTTATATCACATGCATGGTATTTGACCTGGTATAAATAGTGTATCCATATACAGCCATGGCCCAACAGTAGGCATAGAATAAAAGGCTAATGTATAAAATTCCTGACCAGACCAGGTTCAGAAAAACATAATTAATAGGATAAAAAAACTGTTTTTCTGGAAGTGTACAGACTAGTTACATCTGAAGTGAAAAGTATACATTTACCACTCACCAAATATAGATCATTCATTTTTATAATAAAATAATTAGTGTCCATTAAATAAGAAATACACCTAGTTACAAATAGTTGTAACATTTTATCCAAATAAATAAAAAAATAAAAAATGGGCAATATCTGAAAATAATGACTCTGCACCTGCAACTATTGGCTTATCTGTTGGTTTATCTATAATTTTGATGGTGCATGAGAAGTCTAATAAATAAGGCACATGGGAGAATGAAGACAAATAGCTTCTAGGATATCCTCCAGAGATCGCTAGGATGAGATTTACAAGGGAAATACGCGTGTACTCAAAAAGGAAAATAGTCCTTGCAATTAAAGGGACAGTCTAGGCCAAAATAAACTTTCATGATTTAGATAGAGCATGTAATTTTAAACAATTTTCCAATTTACTTTTATCACCAATTTTGCTTTGTTCTCTTGGTATTCTTAGTTGAAAGCTTAACCTAGGAGGTTCATATGCTAATTTCTTAGACCTTGAAGCCCACCTCTTTCAGATTGCATTTTAACAGTTTTTCACCACTAGAGGGTGTTAGTTCACGTATTTCATTTAGATAACACTGTGCTCGTGCACGAGAAGTTATCTGGGAGCAGGCACTGATTGGCTAGACTGCAAGTCTGTCAAAAGAACTGAAAAAAGGGGCAGTTTGCAGAGGCTTAGATACAAGATAATCACAGAGGTTAAAAGTATATTATTATAAATGTGTTAGCTATGCAAAACTGGGAAATGGGTAGTAAAGGGATTATCTATCTTTTAAAACAATAAAAAATCTGGTGTAGACTGTCCCTTTAAGGGTGTTTGTAAAGCATCTTGGCAGTTTGATAAGCCCAATTACTTTATTTTATAGATCTTATATCTTCCTCTTTTATTTTATATACCTATAGTATGTGCTTTCTGTTTATCTCTAAGTTGGTTTCTGTATGTATATCAATTTATGGTTAGCAGACCAGATTTTCTGCAGAATGCTGACCTGTGCAAGATAATGTATTTGATGCAAATTCAACCGTACCAGTTTCATCCCAAAGTTAAAGGTGACCTGTTTTGCTTTCAATGCTACTCTGCCCTCATGCCTCCTGCTTCCTCTGCTAGTGTTACATACTTCACATTTACTTGGCATACAAGTTAATGGTAAAAGAAAATGACACTCAGATGCCTTGTGACCATAATTTTACTTTAAATCACATTATCATTGTTTCTTACTGCAGAGTGAGTGCACACACAAACCTTGTCAAGATCATGATATCCGATGTTTACATTACAGAGCCTTACAAATCCTGAGAGCCAGGGAGTAACATCTCCTAAAATTTTACTAAGACTCTTACGCCTAGATTTAGAGTTCTGCGGCCAAAGGGGTGCGTTAGCTATGCGTGCTTTTTTTCCCCCCGCATCTTTTAAATACCGCTGGTATTTAGAGTTCACAGAATGGCTGGGTTTTCAGTGCGTTAGGCTCCAAAAAGGGAGCGTAGAGCATAATTTAACGCCACTGCAACTCTCGATACCAGCGGTGCTTACGGACGCGGCCAGCTTCAAAAACGTGCTCGTGCACGATTCCCCCATAGAAAACAATGGGGCTGTTTGAGCTGAAAAAAAACCTAACACCTGCAAAAAAGCAGCGTTCAGCTCCTAACGCGGCCCCATTGTTTCCGATGGGGAAACACTTCCTAAGTCTGCACCTAACACCCTAACATGTACCCCGAGTCTAAACACCCCTAACCTTACACTTATTAACCCCAATCTGCCGCCCCTGCTATCGCTGACCCCTGCATTTTATTATTAACCCCTAATCTGCCGATCCGTACACCGCCGCAACTTACATTATAGCTATGTACCCCTAATCTGTGCCCCTAACACCGCCGACCCCTATATTATATTTATTAACCCCTAATCTGCCCCCACAACGTCGCCGCCAGCTACCTACAACAATTAACCCCTAATCTGCCGACCGCATCTCACCGCTACTATAATAAAGTTATTAACCCCTAATCCGCCTCACTCCCGCCTCAATAACCCTATAATAAATAGTATTAACCCCTAATCTGCCCTCCCTAACATCGCCGACACCTAACTTCAAGTATTAACCCCTAATCTGCTGATCGGAGCTCACCGCTACTGTAATAAATGTATTAACCCCTAAAGCTAAATCTAACCCTAACACTAACACCCCCCTAAGTTAAATATAATTTAAATCTAACGAAATAAATTAACTCTTATTACATACATTATTCCTATTTAAAGCTAAATATTTGCCTGTAAAATAAACCCTAATATAGCTACAATATAAATTATAATTATATTATAGCTATTTTAGGATTAATATTTATCTTACAGGTAACTTTGTATTTATTTTAACCAGGTCCAATAGCTATTAAATAGTTAAGAACTATTTAATAGCTAAAATAGTTAAAATAATTACAAAATTACCTGTAAAATAAATCCTAACCTAAGTTACAATTAAACCTAAAACTACACTATCAATAAATTAATTAAATAAAATACCTACAATTATCTACAATTAAACCTAACACTACACTATCAATAAATTAATTAAATAAAATACCTACAATTATCTACAATTAAACCTAACACTACACTATCAATAAATTAATTAAATAAAATACCTACAATTATCTACAATTAAACCTAACACTACACTATCAATAAATTAATTAAATACAATATCTACAAATAAATACAATGAAATAAACTAACTAAAGTACAAAAAATAAAAAAGAACTAAGTTACAAAAAATAAAAAAATATTTACAAACATTAGAAAAATATTACAACAATTTTAAACTAATTACACCTACTCTAAGCCCCCTAATAAAATAACAAAGCCCCCCAAAATAAAAAAATGCCCTACACTATTCTAAATTAAAAAAGTTCAAAGCTCTTTTACATTACCAGCCCTGAACAGGGCCCTTTGCGGGGCATGCCCCAAAGAATTCAGCTCTTTTGCCTGTAAAAAAACCACATACAATACCCCCCCCCAACATTACAACCCACCACCCACATACCCCTAATCTAACCCAAACCCCCCTTAAATAAACCAAAGACTAAGCCCCTGAAGATCTTCCTACCTTATCTTCACCATGCCAGGTTCACCGATCCGTCCTCGGAAGTCTTGATCCAAGCCTCGGAAGTGTTGATCCAAGCCCAAGCGGGGGGCTGAAGAGTGACGTCCATCCTCGGGCTGAAGTCTGGATCCAAGCGGCGGCTGAAGAAATCCATCATCGGGTGTCAGTATCATTGTGTGTATAAATAGAGAGTAAAAAGGGGATATTTGTATTTGATAACAAAGTTAAAATACAACAGATATATTAACAAATAACTTTTGTTGAGTACAGAATTTACTAAGTTCGATTATTTTGTATTAGACATGTGCACAGATAATAAATAAACTTTTTTTGAAAGATTATTCAGTTCTTTCTTTCATTTCATCCTATATTTATTAATGAGATTTTTTGTTATCTTGATATTTCCTTTGGGGAACATCTTCACAACAGCAAAGAAGTACCAGGACATCAGCTTTAACTTTAATATGTTGTAGCTAATATTACAAGCAAACAGCAACACTCAAAAAAAGTTGTTTTTTTTTGTTTTGTTTTTTAATACGTATACATCTATTCCTGCCTCTAGAGAAAGAATTTTAATTGCATGAACCAGGCAACATTTTTTGTTTGTTCATATTTAATTAACCCCTTTATGTCGTTAGGACGTCCCATGCCATCCTAACAGCACTGGGCTTTAATGCCGTTAGGATGGAATAGAATGTTCTACCATATAAGGTATCCTTCATCTCCTCCCTTTGACGGAGTGAAGAATCAGCCTGGAGGGGGGGCGTGCCTAGCAGCGTAGGATGTCCCCCGTGATCCAATCCTGGTCTTGAAATCCCCAAATGGTTCATATTTAATTAACCCCTTTACGCCGGTAGGACGTCCCATGCCATTCTAACAGCACTGGGCTCTAACGCCATTAGGACGGCATGGAACGTTCTACCATATAAGGTATCCTTCATCTTCCCCATTCGACGGAGTGAAGAATCAGCTTGGGGGGAGGGGCGTTGTCTAGCAGCGTAGGCTGTCCCCCGCGTTCCAATCCTGGTCTTGAAATCACTCAATCACATCAACGATTGTGTAAATTTCATTTGAACTTCATTCCGACATGTACACTATTATTCCCCCACGAAGGGCTTAAAGGGGCTGATTGTTTATCAATTACAGATGAATGCATCGAATGACACAAAAGTAGATGTTTTTTACATCGGTATGAATCAGAATGCACTTGAAATATTTCTGCATCTTCTACTAAAAGTTTCTTCTAAAGGGGTTTGCTTTCACCAAAATATTAATGCTTAGTTTAATTTAGCTAAATAAACCAATTTGTCCAGCTAATGTAACTAGATGGACCATGCAGCAACACAAGATTTTAGACTTCAGATCACTAGTTTTTATGATATATATTCTAAGTATTGTTATGCTCCAATAGAAGTAATATAAAATAGGTATTCATAAATTAATTCTGCATTTATTATTAATTGAGATTCTCCATATATAGTAAAGTTTTGATAAGGGTTAAAGAAATTCCATTTGCACTAAGAGAACCCGATGCTGGGTTATATCACATGCATGGTATTTGACCTGGTATAAATAGTGTATCCATATACAGCCATGGCCCAACAGTAGGCATAGAATAAAAGGCTAATGTATAAAATTCCTGACCAGACCAGGTTCAGAAAAACATAATTAATAGGATAAAAAAACTGTTTTTCTGGAAGTGTACAGACTAGTTACATCTGAAGTGAAAAGTATACATTTACCACTCACCAAATATAGATCATTCATTTTTATAATAAAATAATTAGTGTCCATTAAATAAGAAATAAACCTAGTTACAAATAGTTGTAACATTTTATCCAAATAAATAAAAAAATAAAAAATGGGCAATATCTGAAAATAATGACTCTGCACCTGCAACTATTGGCTTATCTGTTGGTTTATCTATAATTTTGATGGTGCATGAGAAGTCTAATAAATAAGGCACATGGGAGAATGAAGACAAATAGCTTCTAGGATATCCTCCAGAGATCGCTAGGATGAGATTTACAAGGGAAATACGCGTGTACTCAAAAAGGAAAATAGTCCTTGCAATTAAAGGGACAGTCTAGGCCAAAATAAACTTTCATGATTTAGATAGAGCATGTAATTTTAAACAATTTTCCAATTTACTTTTATCACCAATTTTGCTTTGTTCTCTTGGTATTCTTAGTTGAAAGCTTAACCTAGGAGGTTCATATGCTAATTTCTTAGACCTTGAAGCCCACCTCTTTCAGATTGCATTTTAACAGTTTTTCACCACTAGAGGGTGTTAGTTCACGTATTTCATTTAGATAACACTGTGCTCGTGCACGAGAAGTTATCTGGGAGCAGGCACTGATTGGCTAGACTGCAAGTCTGTCAAAAGAACTGAAAAAAGGGGCAGTTTGCAGAGGCTTAGATACAAGATAATCACAGAGGTTAAAAGTATATTATTATAAATGTGTTAGCTATGCAAAACTGGGAAATGGGTAGTAAAGGGATTATCTATCTTTTAAAACAATAAAAAATCTGGTGTAGACTGTCCCTTTAAGGGTGTTTGTAAAGCATCTTGGCAGTTTGATAAGCCCAATTACTTTATTTTATAGATCTTATATCTTCCTCTTTTATTTTATATACCTATAGTATGTGCTTTCTGTTTATCTCTAAGTTGGTTTCTGTATGTATATCAATTTATGGTTAGCAGACCAGATTTTCTGCAGAATGCTGACCTGTGCAAGATAATGTATTTGATGCAAATTCAACCGTACCAGTTTCATCCCAAAGTTAAAGGTGACCTGTTTTGCTTTCAATGCTACTCTGCCCTCATGCCTCCTGCTTCCTCTGCTAGTGTTACATACTTCACATTTACTTGGCATACAAGTTAATGGTAAAAGAAAATGACACTCAGATGCCTTGTGACCATAATTTTACTTTAAATCACATTATCATTGTTTCTTACTGCAGAGTGAGTGCACACACAAACCTTGTCAAGATCATGATATCCGATGTTTACATTACAGAGCCTTACAAATCCTGAGAGCCAGGGAGTAACATCTCCTAAAATTTTACTAAGACTCTTACGCCTAGATTTAGAGTTCTGCGGCCAAAGGGGTGCGTTAGCTATGCATGCTTTTTTTCCCCCCGCATCTTTTAAATACCGCTGGTATTTAGAGTTCACAGAATGGCTGGGTTTTCAGTGCGTTAGGCTCCAAAAAGGGAGCGTAGAGCATAATTTAACGCCACTGCAACTCTCGATACCAGCGGTGCTTACGGACGCGGCCAGCTTCAAAAACGTGCTCGTGCACGATTCCCCCATAGAAAACAATGGGGCTGTTTGAGCTGAAAAAAAACCTAACACCTGCAAAAAAGCAGCGTTCAGCTCCTAACGCGGCCCCATTGTTTCCTATGGGGAAACACTTCCTAAGTCTGCACCTAACACCCTAACATGTACCCCGAGTCTAAACACCCCTAACCTTACACTTATTAGCCCCTAATCTGCCGCCCCTGCTATCGCTGACCCCTGCATTTTATTATTAACCCCTAATCTGCCGATCCGTACACCGCCGCAACTTACATTATAGCTATGTACCCCTAATCTGTGCCCCTAACACCGCCGACCCCTATATTATATTTATTAACCCCTAATCTGCCCCCACAACGTCGCCGCCAGCTACCTACAACAATTAACCCCTAATCTGCCGACCGCATCTCACCGCTACTATAATAAAGTTATTAACCCCTAATCCGCCTCACTCCCGCCTCAATAACCCTATAATAAATAGTATTAACCCCTAATCTGCCCTCCCTAACATCGCCGACACCTAACTTCAAGTATTAACCCCTAATCTGCTGATCGGAGCTCACCGCTACTGTAATAAATGTATTAACCCCTAAAGCTAAATCTAACCCTAACACTAACACCCCCCCTAAGTTAAATATAATTTAAATCTAACGAAATAAATTAACTCTTATTACATACATTATTCCTATTTAAAGCTAAATATTTACCTGTAAAATAAACCCTAATATAGCTACAATATAAATTATAATTATATTATAGCTATTTTAGGATTAATATTTATTTTACAGGTAACTTTGTATTTATTTTAACCAGGTCCAATTCTTAACTATTTAATAGCTAAAATAGTTAAAATAATTACAAAATTACCTGTAAAATAAATCCTAACCTAAGTTACAATTAAACCTAAAACTACACTATCAATAAATTAATTAAATAAAATACCTACAATTATCTACAATTAAACCTAACACTACACTATCAATAAATTAATTAAATAAAATACCTACAATTAACTACAATTAAACCTAACACTACACTATCAATAAATTAATTAAATAAAATACCTACAATTATCTACAATTAAACCTAACACTACACTATCAATAAATTAATTAAATACAATATCTACAAATAAATACAATGAAATAAACTAACTAAAGTACAAAAAATAAAAAAGAACTAAGTTACAAAAAATAAAAAAATATTTACAAACATTAGAAAAATATTACAACAATTTTAAACTAATTACACCTACTCTAAGCCCCCTAATAAAATAACAAAGCCCCCCAAAATAAAAAAATGCCCTACACTATTCTAAATTAAAAAAGTTCAAAGCTCTTTTACATTACCAGCCCTGAACAGGGCCCTTTGCGGGGCATGCCCCAAAGAATTCAGCTCTTTTGCCTGTAAAAAAAACCACATACAATACCCCCCCCCCAACATTAAAACCCACCACCCACATACCTCTAATCTAACCCAAACCCCCCTTAAATAAACCAAAGACTAAGCCCCTGAAGATCTTCCTACCTTATCTTCACCATGCCAGGTTCACCGATCCGTCCTCGGAAGTCTTGATCCAAGCCTCGGAAGTGTTGATCCAAGCCCAAGCGGGGGGCTGAAGAGTGACGTCCATCCTCGGGCTGAAGTCTGGATCCAAGCGGCGGCTGAAGAAATCCATCATCGGGCTGAAGTCGGAAGTCCATCATCGGGATGAAGTCTTCTATCAAGCAGCATCTTCAATCTTCTTTCTTCCGGAGCGGAGCGGAGCCATCTTCTTCCCAGCCGACGCGAATCCATCCTCTTCTAACGACGCCTACTAGCCGAATGACGGTTCCTTTAAATGACGTCATCCAAGATGGCGTCCGTCGAATTCCGATTGGCTGATAGGATTCTATCAGCCAATCGGAATTAAGGTAGGAAAATTCTGATTGGCTGATGGAATCAGCCAATCAGATTGAGCTCGCATTCTATTGGCTGATCGGAACAGCCAATAGAATGCAAGCTCAATCTGATTGGCTGTTCGGATCAGCCAATCAGATTGAACTTGAATCTGATTGGCTGATCCCATCAGCCAATCAGAATTTTCCTACCTTAATTCCGATTGGCTGATAGAATCCTATCAGCCAATCGGAATTTGAGGGACGCCATCTTGGATGATGTCCCTTAAAGGAACCGTCATTCGGCGAGTAGGCGTCGGTAGAAGAGGATGGATCCGCGTCGGCTGGAAGATGATGGCTCTGGAAGAAAGAAGATTGAAGATGTGGCATCATAGAAGACTTCATCCCGATGATGGACTTCTTCAGCGCCCGCTTGGATCAAGACTTCAGCCCGATGATGGATTTCTTCAGCCGCCGCTTGGATCCAGACTTCAGCCGGAGGATGGACGTCACTCTTCAGCCCCCGCTTGGGCTTGGATGAAGATTTCGGAGGCTTGGATGAAGACTTCAGAGGACGGATCGGTGAACCTGGTATGGTGAAGATAAGGTAGGAAGATCTTCAGGGGCTTAGTGTTAGGTTTATTTAAGGGGGGTTTGGGTTAGATTAGGGGTATGTGGGTGGTGGGTTGTAATGTTGGGGGGGTATTGTATGTTTTTTTTTACAGGCAAAAGAGCTGAACTTCTTGGGGCATGCCCCGCAAAGGGCCCTGTTCAGGGCTGGTAAGGTAAAAGAGCTTTGAACTTTAGTAATTTAGAATAGGGTAGGGCATTTTGTTATTTTGGGGGTAGGTGTAATTAGATTAAAATTGTTGTAATATTTTTTTATTTTTTGTAACTTAGTTCTTTTTTATTTTTTGTACTTTAGTTAGTTTATTTCATTGTAGTTATTTGTAGGAATTGTATTTAATTAATTTATTGATAGTGTAGTGTTAGGTTTAATTGTAGGTAATTGTAGGTATTTTATTTAATTAATTTAATGATAGTATAGTGTTAGGTTTAATTGTAACTTAGATTAGGATTTATTTTACAGGTAATTTTGTAATTATTTTAACTAGGTAACTATTAAATATTTCTTAACTATTTAATAGCTATTGTACCTGGTTAAAATAAATACAAAATTGCCTGTAAAATAAATATTAATCCTAAAATAGCTACAATGTAATTATTCGTTATATTGTAGCTATATTAGGGTTTATTTTACAGGTAAGTATTTAGCTTTAAATAGGAATAATTTATTTAATAAGAGTTAATTTATTTAGTTAGATTTAAATTATATTTAATTTAGGGGGGTGTTAGTGTTAGGGTTAGACTTAGCTTTAGGGGTTAATAAATTTATTATAGTAGCGGTGCGCTCCGGTCGGCAGATTAGGGGTTAATAATTGAAGTTAGGTGTCGGCGATGTTAGGGAGGGCAGATTAGGGGTTAATACTATTTATTATAGGGTTATTGAGGCGGGAGTGAGGCGGATTAGGGGTTAATAACTTTATTATAGTAGCGGTGAGATGCGGTCGGCAGATTAGGGGTTAATTATTGTAGGTAGGTGGAGGTGACGTTGTGGGGGGCAGATTAGGGGTTAATAAATATAATATAGGGGTCGGCGGTGTTAGGGGCAGCAGATTAGGGGTACATAAGGATAACGTAGCTGGCGGCGGGGTACGGAGCGGCAGATTAGGGGTTAAAAAAATTTAATCGAGTGGCGGCGATGTGGGGGGACCTCGGTTTCGGGGTACATAGGTAGTTTATGGGTGTTAGTATACTTTAGAGTACAGTAGTTAAGAGCTTTATAAACCGGCGTTAGCCCAGAAAGCTCTTAACTACTGACTTTTTTCTGCGGCTGGAGTTTTGTCATTAGATTTCTAACGCTCACTTCAGCCACGACTCTAAATACCGGCGTTAGAAAGATCCCATTGAAAAGATAGGATACGCAATTGATGTAAGGGGATCTGCGGTATGGAAAAGTCGCGGCTGGAAAGTGAGCGTTAGACCCTTTCCTGACTGACTCCAAATACCAGAGGGCGGTAAAAACCAGCGTTCGGAGCCTCTAACGCTAGTTTTGACGGCTACCGCCCAACTCTAAATCTAGCCGTTAGCTTTTTGGATTATTCAACATTATCTATATACAAATGCCCATTCATGTTTTCTAAAAAGTGTGTGTCTGGCTTCTCAGTATTCAGTATCAGTTGAATCCTAAATTACAAAAAAAAAAAAAAAATTCACCCATGCCATGTAAAAATGTAACCATGAGTGTCTATCCTCAGGCCCAAAGGCAACCATTCAGCCTTATGTTGGTTTGAATTTGCTTTCATTAACCAGAGAAAGGTAGAAACACTCCTGGTAACGGCGATGAGGCTAACAGCCTGTATAGCCCTAGGTGCACTTCAAAGTAGTATACAGCATTCAAAGGATAGGAAGGCACTCACAGGGTCTAAGTCAAAGAAATATATATATATATATATATATATATATATATATATATATATATATATAAATATATATATATATATACTGTATATATATATAAATACAGTGTGTGTGTAAGTAAAAAAACAATATGAATTTGGAGGGGGGTGGAAGACTTAGTGAGTCCCCACACTTTTTTTTGTAGGACTTGAGCCCTGAATATATAAAATGTGCTTCTTTACATATACATATTTAGACATATATGGTTGTATCGCTGTTAAAGCCCTTTGCCTGCCTTTTTTTCTGACACCTGACACCTAATATGTTTGAGCACTTAAAACTTTTTTAATACAATATATTTTTAAATTTTTTTTTTAGACAGTGTTATTATGACTGTAACTGTACTTTATAGTGTATTTTTGATGTGTTTTGTGCAACTTTTTAGTTAACTGTTAACCAGAGCTCTGAAGTTGCTTTAACCAAATGCGCATTAAGCTCAATTGCCCTCGAGCAAACTACTCCCAATATGCCCAAACACCCGCGATAAACCCTTTATCACTCGCGCAAAACAGTTAACGCGCCACTCATAATCTGGCTCATATTTTGACATTTTAATATCCCTCTTATGCTTCTAACAGTGGGCATTGCTGCTCTAACTGTAAATGGTTCCATAAAAAATATGTGTGCACAAATAAATACACAATTCACCTACTTTATGCAAGAAGCTTACATTTGATAGTTAAAGGGACCGGAAAGTCAAAATGAAGCTTTCATGGTTGATATAGATCATGCAATTTTAAGAAACTTTTTAATTTACTTCTGTAATTTACGTTTTTCTTTTTGTATCCTTTGTTGAAACGTATACTTAGGTATGTTCAGGAGCAGCAGTGTACTACTGGGAGCTAGCTGCTGATTACACACATATCCCTCTTGTCATTGGCTCACCAGATTTGTTTAGCTAGGGTCAGAAGTTAATTGCTCCTCTGGGGCATACTTTAATTATGTTTTTAACCCCTTTTCAGGGGTTAAACAAATATTTCTATGCAAGCAACAGTGGAATAATAAAACACTTTCATACATTAAAGCATATTTTTTTTGCTCATTTATGTCCCTTTAAACACCATGGTTCAAAGGTAGTATTGCTATTTGTAGATGAATGTATTTTCTTGGCACTTGTGTGACTTTTGGCTGCAGATGTATAACTATAATAACATAAATAATATATATCTGATGGAAATATGTTTTGTAAGTGGTCTTCTTTCAAACATAATTCATACTGCATTGTTTTAGTATCTTTGGGAACACTGATACATGAACAGTTTAAAACATTAAAATCTCACTAGAGGTAAAAAGGTCAAACAAAACCGTATGTTTAGAAAATTACCCTAGAAAAAAGGTCACACTATTTGTTTCCCAGAACAAAGACAAAAGCTTAAAGGGACAGGAAACCACATTTTTTTTTTCATGAATTGGATAGAACATACAATTTTTAACAACTTTCAAATTTACTTTTATTATCAAATGTGCTTAATTCTCTTGCTATCCTTTGCTGAAGGAACATCATTGCACTACTGGCAGTTAGCTGAACACAACTAGTTAGCCAATCACAAGAGACAAATGTATGCAGGCACCAATCACCATCTAGCTCCCACTATTGTAGAGTATGTGCACATTCATTTTCAACAATGGATACCAAGGGAACAAAGCACATTTGAAAATAGAGGTAATTTTAAAAGTGTCTGAAAATTACATATCTGATTCTTGCAGGTTTAATGTGGACTTTCCTATCCCTTTAAATAAGAAAAAAAAATTGAGACCCTTTTGAACCAAAAATTGAAAGAGGTATAGAGAAAGGAAATAAACTGTCTTATAGGAGTACTTTTTATAGTTTAAACATTATCATTTTAGAGTATATTAGTTAAATAGTGTTCAAGGATGATCGTTAATTGATAGTACAAAATCAGTTCAAAAACACATTAAAGCTGGCTAGTAATTAAACAGCAAATGTGATAATTGATCAGTACATTATAGATAATATGCACGTACACTGGTCTAAAAGTGACATAAGCAACAATTTGTAAATTCATTTCTAGTGTCACAAGATTTGTATTAATATCAGTGTCATTAAATGGAACACAAATATGCATGTATTGTAAATAAAATGTTGTGCAATAATTATTGACAATAAATTTCCTTCTTTTTACCAATACATGGCTGTATTATGAGAGGTGCACTAACTTGTGCGCACAAGCTATAAGGGGTATATTGAGGGTCTGTGCACGTGTTGGAAGTAGCGCATATTAAGAGTTGAAAGTAAACGCGCTAGTTACCTGCTACACTAGACAAAAATGTTGCACAAAACACATCAAAAATACATTGTACAGTACAGTTTCACTGTCTTATAAAATGTTTTTAAAAATATTGCATAAAAACGTTTTAAGGGCTCAAATATATGAGGTCTTAGGGCTTAGAAATATAGGCCTGTAAAGAACTTTAACATAAAGATACATACATATATATATATACAGTATCTCACAAAAGGGGGTACACCCCTCACATTTTTGTAAATATTTTATTATATCTTTTCATGTGACAACACTGAAGAAATAACACTTTGCTACAATGTAAAGTAGTGAGTGTACAGCCTGTATAACAGTGTAAATGTGATGTCCCGTCAAAATAACAACACACAGCCATTAATGTCTAAATCGTTGGCAACAAAAGTGAGTACACTTCTAGGTGTAAATGTCCAAATTGGGCCCAATTAGCCATTTTCCCTCTCCGGTGTCATGTGACTGGTTAGTGTTACAAGGTCTCAGGTGTGAATGGGGAGCAGGTGTGTTAAATTTGGTGTTATCGCACTCTCACACTCTCTCATACTGGTTACTGGAAGTTCAACATGGCACCTCATGGCAAAGAACTCTCTGAGGATCTGAAAAAAAATTGCGCTACATAAAGATGGCCTAGGCTATAAGAAGATTGCCAAGACCCTGAAACTGAACTGCGGCACGGTGGGCAAGACCATACAGTGGTTTCACAAGACAGGTTCCACTCAGAACAGGCCTTACCATGGTCAACCAAAGAAGTTGAGTGCACATGCTCAGCGTCATATCCAGAAGTTGTCTTTGGGAAATAGACGTATGAGTGCTGCCAGCATTGCTACAGAGGTTGAAGGGGTGGGGGGGTCAGCCTGTCAGTGCTCAAACCATACGCTGCATACTGCATCAAATTACATAGTAACATAGTAGATGATGTTGAAAAAAGACTGAAGTCCATCGAGTTCAACCTATACAAATTTAAAATATATACAAATAGCTCCAGTTAAAGGGACATTATACACTCATTTTTTCTTTGCATAAATGTTTTGTAGATGATCTATTTATAAAGCCCATAAAGTTTTTTTTTTTTAAAATAAATGTATAGTTTTGCTTATTTTTAAATAACATTGCTCTGATTTTCAGACTCCTAACCAAGCCCCAAAGTTTTATGTGAATACTGTCAGCTACCTTCTCCAGCTTGCTGCTGTTTGTGTAAAGGGTCTTTTCATATGCAAAAGAAGGGGGAGGGGGGAGTGTCTTATTTGCCACTTGCAGTGGGCTTTCCAGCTACCTTTTCAACAGAGCCAAACTGACAGCTTCTAAGTAAGTTTTTAAACAGTTTTATACTGAATTTTGATATCAGTATCTGTGCATCTTATTCTTTATAGTAGTGTCTATTACATGCAGTTATATGAAAATCAGTGTATACTGTCCCTTTAAGCTTAAATAATCCCACTAAAAGGTGACCAATTTAATACTAGTAATCATATCCATGAATTTTGTTTATAGACAGAAATGTATCCAAATAATTTTTAAATGTATTTAGGGTATTGGCATTCACTGCCTCCTTTGGTAATGAGTTCTACAATTTTATTGCTCTTACAGTGAAAAAACGTTTCCGTTGCAGGAGATTAAATCTCCTTTCCTCCAACCTTAAATTGTGACCTCTGGTATCTTGGAATAAATAGAGCTTCTGTCATCTCTGTATATGGGCCTTGAATATATTTATATAAAGTAATCATGTCACCTCTTAACCGCCTTTTTTCTAAAGAAAACAGACCCAGTTTGGCTAGCCTCTCCTCATAGGTTAAATTCTCCAATCCCCTTATTAGCTTTGTGGCCCTTCTCTGAACTTTTCCTAGTTCTGCAATATCTTTTTTTGCTATTGGTCCCCAGAACTGCACTCCATACTCAAGGTGAGGTCTTACCAGGGCTTTATATAGTGACAGAATTATGCTTTCCTCCCTTGAGTCAATGGCCTCGATTTATCAAAGTCTGGCATGTTCTATTTTGTTCCAAAGTATCATCCAATGGTTCCTCTCTTGTGTATACTGAAGAAAAAAACTGGTTTAGTATCTCAGCCTTCTCCCTTTCACTGTTAGTCATGCTACCCTTTACGCATTTTAATGTACCTATATTGTCTTTCTTAGATTTTTTTGCTATTTATGTACTTAAAGAACCTTTTAGGGTTAGATTTAGAATCCTTTGCAATTAATTTTTCATTTTCAATTTTGGCTAATTTGATTGCTTTTTTGCATGCTTTGTTACATTCCATATAAATATGGAATTTTGAGTCTGTACTATTTTCTTTGAATAATTTAAATGCCCTACGTTTTTTCCTAATTTCTCTTAACACATTTATATTCAGCCACATTGGCTTGGATTTTTTATTTTTATTTTTATAACCATATGGTATTTAGTTGATATTTATATTTATTTAACAAAGTTTTAAATGTTATCCATTTATCCTCTGTATTTTTATTATAGAATACTTTGTCCCAATTTGGCTGCATGTCCCAATTTGGCTGGTTGTCTCAGAAGGAGGCCTCTTCTAAAGATGATGCACAAGAAAGCCTGCAAACAGTTTGCTGAAAACAATCAGACTAAGAACATGGATTACTGGAACCATGTCCTGTGGTCCGATGAAACAAAGATAAACTTATTTGGTTCACATAGTGTCAAGTGTGTGTGGGGCAACAAGGTGACGAGTACAAAGACAAGTTTGTTTTGCCTACAGTCAATCATGGTGGTGGGAGTGTCGGCACTGGGGAGCTACAGTTCATTGAGGGAACCATGAATGTTAACATGTACTGTGACATACTGAAGCAGAGCATGATCCCCTCCCTTCGGAGACTGGGCCGCAGGACAGTATTCCAACATGATAACAACCCCAAACACACCTCCAAGACGACCACTGCCTTGCTAAAGAATCTGAGGGCAAAGGTGATGGACTGGCCAAGCATGTCTCCAGACCTAAACCCTATTGAGCATCTGTGGGGCATCCTCAAACGGAAGGTGGGGGAGCGCAAGGTCTCTAACATCCACCAGCTCCATGATGTTGTCATGGAGGAGTGGAAGAGGACTTCAGTGGCAACCTGTGAAGCTCTGGTGAACTCCATGCCCAAGAGGGTTAAGGCAGTGCTGGAAAATAATGGTGGCCACACAAAATATTGACACTTTGGGCCCAATTTGGACATTTCCACTAAGGGGTGTACTCACTTTTGTTGCCAACTGTTTACACATGAATGGCTGTGTGTTAAGTTATTTTGAGGGTACAGCAAATTTACACTGTTATACAGGCTGAACACTCACTATTTTACATTGTAGCAAAGTGTCATTTCTTCAGTGTTGTCACATGAGAAGTTATAATAAAATATTTACAAAAGTGTGAGGGGTGTACTTAATTTTGTGAGATATTGTATATAAAAACATTTATATAAGTACATTGGAGTCATATAGTTGAAACATATAAAATTGTTTAAATCTGTTATTTACTGTAAATATTTCACATTTCTATGTTCTTCACACAGGGGAATATGTGCTGCCCCTCCCCCCTCCTGGATTTAGGTCATTTTTGTCTATATAATTTTTTGGTCAGGGAGTCATGTGACCTTTTTTTTTTGCTGCATTTAAAAATTAATTAGTAATTAGTGTACTGCAGTAAAAGTAATTAGTGTACTCAAGTATAATAAAATAACACATAGGCCGTTATTGGCTGGTCAAATTTGGGTAGTGATTATCTATTCTAACTCAATTAGGCTATAGTAGGCAGAGCATAATTATTCAATCTGAACTTGTTGGCCATTCACACAGTAGTGAGATGTTTTCCCCATTGCTACAATTGTTTACTTTTTGGCGCTATAACTAACACTAGTGCTAATTAAATCAAGCACAAAATCTATGCTGGTGTAAACAACTAAAAAATAACAATAACGTGGTAGTTTTTTCCCCCTATTTAAATATCTTACATACGTTTCAAAGCCTTCCCTGCCTGAGCCTTAGTTAAAATATTATCAGTTAAGTTTAGCTCAGTAATGCATAAGCAAGAAAGATATAGTAACTTATTTCCTTTTTTACAATTATTTCTTCCCACGAGCGGCAATTTGCAGGGAGAAGTGAACCATATATGGTTTGAACGTGTTTCATAAAGTCTCAAGTATTTCTTTGGTAGCTAGGTCAAGGTAGTACTACCGGTGACTTACCTGCCATATCAGCCCCACAAGTGGTGATGACCACAGCCACCAGTACCCCTGCAGATTCCATTACTGAGGACCAACATTCCGCCGGCATGCACTGTGAGCAGACAGGAAGGTGGGCGGAAGGAGGAAAACGTCACGTGACGTCGGCAAAAGCCAGGTCACGTGACCGCCTCACAGGATTTTTTTTTTATTATAATAAAATAATAATGCCGACATTGCTAAGTGCCAACTTATCAGTGGCAGTGCCGCCCCCTCAAATCTGTCACTCTAGGCACCGGCTTTGTTGACCTATTCCTAAATACGCCCCAATGTATGTATAGATATATATTTTACCAAACAAATTATATATATATATATATATATATATATATATATATATATATATATATATATATATATATATATATATATTTACGAATAAATAGAACATATTCTGCTATGTAAAAAACATTGGAATGCAAAATATTCGTATTTCATGTTGGGTTAGTGCACTTGCTTAAATGCACTTTTTGTGCTCCATTGAAGTGGAGGAATTAACATGGTCACGATATTCAAAGATCCACTTTTTATGCGCGTCCTGATAACACTCGTGCACAACCGTTTTTTTAAACTTGTAATACGCTTGTCGGGTAGCAAAAACCTTAACACGTGAGTAGACGGGATAATCTGCGCTCCACTCGTAATCTAGCCCACAATCAGGGGCCTGAGTCTAGAGTGGTAGGATTTGACAGAGCAGCAAATTTTAAGCTATTTCTATGGCACAATGCCTTCCTACTCATATGTGCGCCAAATGTTTCAACTATTAATTTGTTAACATATCAGTGGTTATCTAGTGGTGGTGCATGGCTCCTCTGTGTGTTCCTGGCCTCTCGTTATGAGAAATATATCAGGTTAAAATAGTTTAAATAGGCAACAGAATGGCCAGTGCCTATAGACAGCGCAACAACTACAAATGAATATTAACTGATATGAAAATTGTTGCAGTGTTTTTTTTTAAATATCAGCTATTTTTTTTAACTATAGCTTTATTCTTTTAAAAATTTCATAAAGTTATTTATGAGATTTTTGTCTGTATCTGTATTTTATTTTATTTTGTTTTGTTTGAAAAGGTTTTCACAGTATCACAAATCAAGCAATAGTGATGTCGCGAACATAAAATTTTCAGTTCGCGAACGTCGAACACAAACTTCCGCAAAAGTTTGCGAACGGGCGAACCGCCATAGACTTCAATAGGCAGGTGAATTTTAAAACCCACAGGGACTCTTTCTGGCCACAATAGTGATGGAAAAGTTGTTTCAAGTGGACTAACACCTGGACTGTGGCATGCCGGAGGGGGATCCATGGCAAAACTCCCATGGAAAATTACATAGTTGATGCAGAGTCTGCTTTTAATCCATAAAGGGCATAAATCACCTAACATTCCTAAATTGTTTGGAATAACGTGCTTTAAAACATTAGGTATGATGTTGTATTGATCAGGTAGTGTAAGGGTTACGCCCGCTTCACAGTGCGCAGTGTAGGTGATATACCTGCCCTGACCATGCTTTGCAGACCAGTGGTCAGATGGACCCTTGCCCCAACACTGTGTGCCAGACATGCCATTACTTCCTTTTGCACAATCAAGTACAGGTTGGGGATTGCCTTTTGTGCAAAGAAATTTCGGCCGGGTACCTTCCACTGTGGTGTCCCAATAGCTACAAATTTTTGGAATGCCTCAGACTCCACCAGCTTGTATGGTAAAAGCTGGTGGGCTAAGAGTTCAGACAAGCCAGCTGTCAGATGCCAGGCAAGGGGGTGACTTTGTGACATTGGCTTCTTACGCTCAAACATGTCCTTGGCAGACACCTGACTGTGGGCAGATGAGCAGGAACTGCTCAAGGCAAGAGACGGAGTGGCGGATGGTTGAGAAGGGGCAAGGAAGACAGCAGTGGTTGACGTGGCTGAAGATGCTGGACCAGGAGGAGGATGGCGGCTTTGAATTTGTGTGCTGCTTGTACTCATGTGTTGATCCTATAGGCGTTTGTGATGTGCGATCATGTGCCTTCGACATCAAGTCTCGGGTGTATTTGTGGAGTTTGTGTATCTTTCTCACCTTATTCACTAAGGCATTTCATTGTGTATGATTTGCTCTGTATCTTCTTTTTTCTTGTTTTTTGTAAGCTTGCAAGATTGTCTCACAATACAAACTTCTTAATCTGCTAGAAAAAGAATAATAAAACATCATATCCAAGACAAGAAACAAAACTGAACTAACATACGACTAGATTACGAGTTTTGCGTTATGAGTGAAAAAGCAGCGTTATGGCTCTTTTTCACTACCGATGGTATTACGAGTCTTGCAGGTATATCTGTACTGCACACTGTTTTGGCCGTAACGCAACGTAACTACCGCAGCTTTTAAAAAGTCCTTTTTCAATGGGACTTCCATAGCGCCGGTATTACGAGTTTGCCTGTCCGGCAAAAAAGTGAGCGGTACAGCCAATACCGTCAAGATCCATACCGCAAACTGAAAGTCAGTAGTTATGGGTTTTATGCTACAACGCCGTACCAAAAAAACTCATAACTAAAGTGCTAAAAAGTACACTAACACCCATAAACTACATATTAACCCCTAAACCGAGGCCCTCCCGCATAGCAAACACTATAATAAAATGATTAAACCCTAATCTGCCGCCACTATAATAAACATATTAACCCCTAAACCGCCGTACTCCCGCATCGTAAACACTAGTTAAATATTATTAACCCCTAATCTGCTGTCCTAATCGCTGCAACCTACATTACTGTTATTAACCCCTAATCTGCTGCCCCCCAAATCGCCGGCACTATACTAAAGTTATTAACCCCTAAACCTAACCCTAAAGTCTAACCCTAACACCCCTAACTTTAATGTAATTAAAATAAATCTAAATAAATATTACTATCATTAACTAAATAATTCCTATTTAAAACTAAATACATGTAAAATAAACCCTAAGCTAGCTACAATATAACTAATAGTTACATTGTAGCTAGCTTAGGTTTTATTTATTTTTCACAGGTAAGTTTGTATTTATTTTAACTAGGTAGAATAGTTAGTAAATAGTTTTTAACTATTTACTAGCTATCTAGCTAAAATAAATACAAATTTACCTGTAAAATAAAACCTAACCTGTCTTACACTAACACATAACCTTACACTATAATTAAATCAATTACATTAATTAAATACAGTACAATTAACTAAATAACAAAAACACAAACACTAAATTATACAAAATAAAAAATAAATGATCAAATATTTAAACTAATTACACCTAATCTAAAAGCCCTCAAAATAAAAATGCCCACCCAAAATAAAAAAAACCTAGCCTACAATAAACTACCAACTAATTACCTAATGCTTTGTAAGCAATTTGTCATAGCAAATCACCCGTCTGCAATAGGCTTTCTATTGAATATTGCTTCTTACGGAGGGCAGCTTGTAGGTATATGTAGCTGGGGGGAGGGGCTGTGGCGTCACACAGACTGTTGTAACTTTTTCAATTTAAAGGTTATTGCTTTGTTCTCTTCTCACTATCTCACAATATGTATTCAATACATGTTAAAGCTAGACTCTCACCCTTCATGCAGGATTAAGGTTACTCTTAATCATTTTTTTATATCTGATGCAGCAGAATGCACAACCATCGAAATCCATTAAGTGTCCCTTATATGATCTTACATATCATAACTAGAGTCTTATTGGCAGATAAAGAATAAAGAACAGGTCATCACAAGGAGTTCCAGGTTTAGCAGTTTAGCTTAGAAAACTAAAAGCTCACTAGCCATATAAGCTTCTTCTGTAAGACCTGTCTAGTCTGCATGTTCCCATTTGGAATGAAGAAAAAATCTTACAGTTGAAATTGTATGTAGCTTGCTTAGGGATATGTAGTAAAGTTTCCTATATTTCTCCTGGGGGATACAAGAAAATTATTATGTTCACTGCATTAACCACTGAATCATAAACTCTCACTACATTAAGGGCTAGATTACAAGTGGCACGGTATTTCGCATTTTCACTATAGCGAAAACTCAGCTAGAATTAAGATTTTTGCGCTAGTCAGGTTGCGCTGGTATTACACGTTAAAAAAACTACGTATTTATTTAACCACCTAAGTGCCAATGAGGTCTGTAACACCTCTCCAGGCACCGAGGGGTTAAAGTGCTGCAAGATAACAAAGATGGGTCCCACATACAGTCCGTTGCTGCTGAGAGTTCTCAGGAGCAGGCAATACACACCCATTGCATCATAACCCAACACTGTTTTTATGTTTATCTTCTCCATACCTGCATCGCCTTATTAGCCCAACACACTATGGGGTATATTTACTAATGTGCGAGTGGACATGATACGATGTAGCTTATCATGTACCCTTTGCTACAATGTAAAGTAGTGAGTGTACAGCCTGTACAACAGTATAAATTTGCTGTCCCCTTAAAATAACTCCACACACAGCCATTAATGTCTAAACCATTGACAACAAAAGTGAGTACACCCCTAAGTGGAAATGTCCAAATTTGGCCCAAATTGTCAATATTTTGTGTGGCCACCATTATTTTTCATCACTGCCTTAACCCTCTTGGGCATGGAGTTCACCAGAGCTTCACAGGCTGCCACTGGAGTCCTCTTCCACTCCTCCATGATGACATCACGGAGCTGGTGGATGTAAGAGACTTTGCGCTCCCCCACCTTCCGTTTGAGGATGCCCCACAGATGCTCAATAGGGTTTAGGTCTGAAGACATGCTTGGCCAGTTCATCACCTTTACCCTCAGCTTCTTTAGCAAGGCAGTGGTCATCTTGGAGGTGTGTTTGGGGTCATTATAATGTTGGAATACTGCCCTGCAGCCCAGTCTCCGAAGGGAGGGGATCCCACTTTCTGGGACGACAGCCATGCAGACCAATTTGAGGCTGTGTGCAGCGTATTGTCTGAGCACTGACCGGCTGACCCCCACCCCTTCAATCTCTTCAGCAATGCCGGCAGCACTCATACGTCTATTTCCTAAAGGCAACCTCTGGATATTATGCTGAGCATGTGCACTCAACTTCTATGGTTGACCATGGCGAGGGCTGTTCTGAGTGGAACCTGTCCTGTGAAACCGCTGTATGGTCTTGCCCACTGTGCTGCAGCTCAGTTTCAGGGTCTTGGCAATCTTCTTATAGCCTAGTCCATCTTTATGTAGAGCAACAATTCTTTTGTTCAGATCCTCAGAGAGTTCTTTGCCATGAGGTGCCATGTTGAACTTCCAGTGACCAGTATGAGAGAGTGTGAGAGCAATAACACCAAATTTAACACACCTGCTCCCCATTAACACCTGAGACCTTGTAGCACTAGCGTGTCACATGACACAGGGGAGGGAAAAAAGGTTAATTGGGCCCAATTTGGACATTTCCACTAAGGGGTGTACTCACTTTTGTTGCCAACAGTTTAGACATTAATGGCTGTGTGTTGAGTTATTTTGAGGGGACAGCAAATTTACACTGTTATACAGGCTGTACACTCACTACTTTACATTGTAGCAAAGTGTTATTTCTTCAGTGTTGTCACATGAAAATATATAATAAAATATTTACAAAAATGTTAGGGGTGTACTCTTTTTTGTGAGATATTGTGTGTATATATATATATATATATATATATATATATATATATATATATATATATATATATATATATATATATATATATATATATATATATATATATATATATGTGTGTGTGTGTGTGTGTGTTATGTCTGTTTTTTCTAGCATATTTACATGTCCCTCAATATTGTAAAGTTTAAATAAAGCAAAGTTGTCTTTCATATCTCTGTATTTAGTCATACGACTATTTGTAGATATTGTAAATATATTATTATTCAGATAAATAATAATTGAAAATATAACATGTAATGGGAAGCATTAGTCAATTAATTGTTACATTTCAAACAATCAGCTAGATTACGAGTTTTGCGTTACGAGTGAAAAAGCAGCGTTAAGGCTCTTTTTCCCTACCGCTGGTATTACAAGTCTTGTAGGTATATCTGTACTGCACACTTTTTTGGCCGTAATGCAATGTAACTACCGCACTTTTCAAAAAGTCCTTTTTCAATGGGACTTCCTTAGTGCCGGTATTACAAGTTTGCCTGTCCGGCCAAAAAGTGAGCGGTACAGCCTATACCGTCATGATCCATACCGTAAACTGAAAGTTAGTAGTTATGGGTTTTGCGCTACAAAGCTGTAACATAAAACTCATAACTAAAGTGCTCAAAAGTACACTAACACCCATAAACTACCTATTAACCCCTAAAACTAGGCCCTCCCGCATTGCAAACACTAAAATAAAATTATTAACCCCTAATCTGCCGCTCCGGGCATCAGCGCCACTATAATAAACATATTAACCCCTAAGCTGCCGAACTCCCGCATCGCAAACATTAGTTAAATATTATTAACCTTTAGTCTGCTGTACCTAACATCGCCGTAACCTACATTACTGTTATTAACACCTAATCTGCTGCCCCCAAAATCACTGCCACTATACTAAAGTTATAAACCCCTAAACCTAACCCTAAGTCTAACCCTAAAACCCCTAACTTTAATGTAATTAAAATAAATCTAGATAAAAATTACTATCATTAACTAAATAATTCCTATTTAAAACTAAATACTTACCTGTAAAATAAACCCTAAGATAGCTACAATATGACTAATAGTTACATTGTAGCTATCTTAGGTTTTATTTTTATTTCACAGCTAAGTTAGTATTTATTTTAACTAGGTAGACTAGTTAGTAAATAGTTATTAACTATTTACTAGCTACCTAGCTAAAATAAATACAAATTTACCTGTAAAATGAAACCTAACCTGTTTTACACTAACACCTAACCTTTCACTACAATAAAATAAATTACATTAATTAAATACAATTAACTAAATTACAAAAAACACTAAATTACACAAAATAAAAATGAAATGATCAAATATTTAAATTAATTACACCTAATCTAATAGCCCTATGAAAATAAAAAAGCCCCCCAAAATAAAAAAAACCCTAGCCTAAACTAAACTGCCAATAGCCCTTAATAGGGCCTTTTGCGGGGCATTGTTCCAAAGAAATCAGCTCTTTTACCTGTAAATAAAAATACAAATACCCCCCAACAGTAAAACTCACCACCCACACAACCAACCCCCCAAATAAAAACCTATCTAAAAAACCTAAGCTCCCCGTTGCCCTGAAAAGGGCATTTGGATGGGCATTGCCCTTAAAAGGGCATTTAGCTCTTTTTCAGCTCAAACCCCTAATCTAAAATTAAAACCCACCCAATAAACTCTTAAAAAAACCTAACACTAACCCCCGAAGATCCACTTACAGTTTTTGAAGACCAGACATCAATCTTCATCCAAGCAGGCCGAAGTCTTCATCCAAGCCGGCAGAAGTCTTCATCCAGACGGCATCTTCTAGCTTCATCCATCCAGCGCGGAGCGGCTCCACCTTCAAGACATCCAACGCGGAACATCCTCTTCTCTTGACGGCTAACATAGAATGAAGGTTCCTTTAAGGGATGTCATCTAAGATGGCGTCCCTTGAATTCCGATTGGCTGATAGAATTCTATCAGCCAATCGGAATTAAAGGTGAAAAAATCCTATTTTCTGATTGGATCAGCCAATAGGATTGAGCTTCAATCCTGTTGGCTGATCCAATCAGCCAATAGGATTGAGCTCGCATTCTATTGGCTGTTCCAATCAGCTGGATGAGGATGGATGTCCAGTCTTCAAAAACTGTAAGTGGATCTTCGGGGGTTAGTGTTAGGTTTTTTAAGGTTTTATTGGGTGGATTTTATTTTTAGCTTAGGGTTTGGGTTGAAAAAGAGCTAAATGCCCTTTTAAGGACAATGCCCATCCAAATGCCCTTTTCAGCGCAATGGGGAGCTTAGGTTTTTTAGACAGGATTTTATTTGGGTTGTTTGGGTGGTGGGTTTTACGGTTGGTGGGTTGTTTATATTTTTATTTTACAGGTAATAGAGTTGATTTCTTTGGGGCAATGCCCCGCAAAAGGCCCTTTTAAGGGCTATTGGCAGTTTAGTTTAGGCTAGGGTTTTTTTTTTATTTTGTGGGGGCTTTTTTATTTTGATAGGGCTATTAGATTAGGTGTAATTAGTTTAAATATTTGATCATTTCTTTTTTATTTTGTACAATTTAGTGTTTGTTTGTTTTTGTAATTTAGTTAATTGTATTTAATTAATGTAATTTATTTAATTGTAGTGAAAGGTTAGATGTTCGTGTAAGACAGGTTAGGTTTTATTTTACAGGTAAATTTGTATTTATTTTAACTAGGTAGCTAGTAAATAGTTAATAACTATTTACTAACTAATCTACCTAGTTAAAATAAATACAAACTTAGCTGTGAAATAAAAATAAAACCTAAGATAACTACAATGTAACTATTAGTTATATTGTAGCTACCTTAGGGTTTATTTTATAGCTAAGTATTTAGTTTAAAATAGGAATTATTTAGGTAATAATAGTAATTTGTATTTAGATTTATTTTAATTATGTTAAAGTTAGTGGTGTTAGATTTAGGGTTACGTTAGGGTTAGACTTAGGGTTAGGTTTAGGGGTTAATAACTTTAGTATAGTGGCGGCGACGTTGGGGGCGGCAGATTAGGGGTTAAGAAGTGTAGGTAGGTGGCGGCGACATTGGGGGTGGCAGATTAGGGGTTAATAAGCATAGGTTGGTGGGGGCGACATTGGGGGCAGCAGATTAGGGATTAATAAGTAAAGATAGGTGGCGGCGACATTGGGGCAGCAGATTAGGGGTTAATAAGCGTAGGTAGGTGGTGGCGACATTGGGGGCAGCAGGTTAGGGGTTAATAAGTGTAGGTAGGTGGCAGCGTCATTGGAGGTGGCAGATTAGGGGTTAATAAGTGTAGGTAGATGGCGGCAACATTGGGGGCAGCAGATTAGCGGTTAATAAGTGTAGGTAGGTGGCGGCAACATTGGGGGCGGCAGATTAGGGGTTAATAAGTGTAGGTAGGTGGCGGGGACATTGGGGGCAGCAGATTAGGGGTTAATAAGTGTAGGTTCTTGCCGACGACATTGGGGGCGGCAGTTTAGGGGTTAATAAGTGTAGGTAGGTGGTGGCGATGTCGGGGGCGTTAGATTAGGGGTTAATAAGTGTAATGTAGGTGGCGGCGATGTTGGGGGCAGCAGATTAGGGGTGTTTATGTTAGGGTGTTAAGTGTAAACATGAATTTTCTTTCCCCATAGGAATCAATGGGCTGCGTTACGGAGCTTTTTGCTCCTTTATTGCGGGTGTTAGGCTTTTTTTTTAGCCAGCTCCCCCCATTGATGTCTATGGGGAAATCGTGCACGAGCACGTAAAACCAGCTCAAAGCAGCGCTGGTATTGGAGTGTGGTATGGAGCTCAATTTTGCTCAAAGCTGACATATTGCCTGCTAACGTCAGTTTATGAATATCTGTAATAGTAGCGCTATAGGGAGGTGAGCGGTAACAATAACTTGCAAGTTAGCACCGAGCCGCTCATAGTGCAAAGCTTGTAATCTAGCCGAATGTTAATTCTGAGCTTAAAGGGACTCAACTCAAAGGATAAAACTCATATATGTGATTTCATTATGCAGATAGACAAAGACAATCTGAAGCAACATTAATCCTTTTCACTTCCATTATTCCTCAAATATCCTATTTATTATAAATAGCAAAGCACATGTGCAAGCCAATCACATGAGTCATCTATGTGCAGACATCAATCAGCAGCTACATAGTTTATTTAAATATGCTCTTCACCAAAGGATAGCAAAAGAATGAAGAGCAATTAAATATATATCAACCAATTCAACACATATATTGTTTTTAATAAGTGTGGCATAATCGGCTCTGTTTATGTCCCCCGATCTTCATCTATAAAAAATACAAATAAAAGATATGCTGTATAAAGTCATTATCAAGTTAGAAGTGTTAAAACATAATATGATAATTTCTTACATTATGCTTCAGCCACCTCCTGATCTGCCATCGCAGGCGACATGGCTGGGGCAGGATCTGGGGCCACTAATTCATCACTTTCAGCTGTCAGAGATGAAGCACAAACAAAAATCATTTTTAGGATGAGGATTATGTGACAAGTCCTAGATTATACTCATCATCGTTAAAAAACACAAAATAAAATATGTTGTACCCATTCAGTATCAAGATAGAAGTGTTAAAACATAATATGATAGTTGCTTACATTCTGCTACAGCCACCTCCAGATCTGCCATAACTGACGAAATGGCTGGGGCAGTATCCTGGTCCCCTGATTCACCACTTCATTTGTCAGAGATGAAGCACAAACACAAATCATTGTTAGTATGAGGATTATGTGACAAGTCCTAGATTATACTCATCATTGCTGTAGACTGTTATGACAACATGATGATAAAATTGTTCAAATATTTAAATTCAAAAACAAAATACTTACTTAAACCTGCATTATGAAAGAACTTTTTTCAAACTCACTTTGTTATGTTAAATACTGCAAACATGTTGTTTTAATGTAAAATTACCTTGGGTATCAGGGACATCAGAATCAGTCCCTGACTCATCCTCCATTGGATTTCCCAACAAAGTCAGTAGCAGTGGTGGGGAGGAGCGGTTGCTCGTGATGACCGGCCTCATTTATCGTGGAATCCTTCCACTTGGCCTTGATAAATCTGTGAACATATAAAGAAGTATGTCAACTTTAGATCCATGTGCTATATTTTCTTCTGTGTAATGTTTCTGCAGATGCAATATATATACATGCAGTTTAAGGGATAGGAAATTCCAAATTAAACTAACATGATTCCGATAGAGCATGGAATTTTAAGACACTTTTAAAATCACTTCTCTTTTCAAATGTGCTTTCTTCTTTTGCTATCCCTTTTTGAAAATGAATATACACATATCCTACACTAGTGGGAGCTGCTGCTGATTGTTGCCTGCACACATTTGTCTATTGTCTATTGTGATTGGCTGACTAGATGTGTTCATCTTGCTGACAGTAGTGCATTGCTGTTCCTTCTGCAAAGGATAACAAGAGAACAACACAAATTTGATAATGTAATGAAATTGGAAAGTTTGTTAAAAATGTATGTTCTATACAATTTGTGAAATAAAATGTTAGTGTTTCCTGTCCCTTTAAGCATAGAAATATAAAAAAATTCGGCTAGATCACAAGTTTTTGTCGGTAAGGCTTGTGGTGCTAATGAGCCTTTTTTTCTTACCACTCCCTTTAAACAACGCTGGTATTACGAGTTTTCTGCAAGCCGGCGTTAGCCTCAGAAAAGTGAGCGTTGAGCAAAATTTTGCTCCACATCTTACCTCGATACCAGCGTTGCTTACGGTAGCGGTAAGCTGGAAAAACGTGCTTGTGCACGATTTCCCCATAGGAAACAATGGGGCTGAGCTGGCTGAAAAAAAACCTAACACCTGCAAAAAAGCAGTGTTCAGCTCCTAACGCAGCCCCATTGTTTCCTATGGGGAAATACTTTTTATGTCTACACCTAACTCCCTAAAATGAACCCCGAGTCTAAACACCCCTAATCTTACACTTATTAACCCCTAATCTGCCGCCCCCGACATCGCCGACCCCTGCATTATATTATTAACCCCTAATCTGCCGCTCCGGACCCTGCCGCCACCTACATTATACTTATAAAACCCTAATCTGCTGCCCCCAACATCGCTGACACCTACATTATATTTATTAACCCCTAATCTGCCCCCCCAACGTCGCTGCAACTATATTAAATTTATTAACTCCTAATCTGCCGCCTCCAACGTCGCCGCCACTATAATAAGGTTATTAACCCCTAAATCTAACCCTAACCCCCTTAACTTAAATATAATTTAAATTAAACAAAATAAATTTAACATAATTAAATAAATTAATCCTATTTAAAACTATATACTTACCTATAAAATAAACCCTAAGCTAGCTACAATATAACTAATAATTACATTGTAGCTAGCTTAGGATTTATATTTATTTTACAGGCAACTTTGTATTTATTTTAACTAGGTACAATAGTTATTAAATAGTTATTAACTATTTAATAACTACCTAGCTAAAATAAGTACAAAATTACCTGTAAAATAAATCCTAACCTAAGTTACAATTACACCTAACACTACACTATTATTAAACTAATTAACTAAACTACCTACAATTAATTACAATTAAATGAAATAAACTAAATTACGAAGAAAACCCCCCACTAAATTACAGAAAATAAAAAAAGAAGTAAAAGAATTTTAAACTAATTACACCTAATCTAATCCCCTAATAAAATAAAAAAGCCTCCAAAAATAATAAAATTTCCCTACCCTATACTAAATTACAAATAGCCATTAAAAGGGCCTTTTGCGGGACATTGCCCCAAAGTAATCAGCTCTTTCACCTGTAAAAAAAACATACAATACCCCCCCAACATTACAACCCACCACCGACACACCCCTACTCTAAAACCCACCCTATCCCCCCTTAAAAAAAACTAACAATAACCCCCTGAAGATTACCCTACCTTGAGCCATCTTCACCCAGCCGGGCACAAGTGGTCCTCCAGAGGGTCCGAAGTCTTCATCCGATCGGGGCAGAAGAGGTCCTCCAGACGGCAGAAGGCTTCATCCAAGCGGCATCTTCTATCTTCATCCTTCCGGAGCGGAGCGGGTCCATCTTCAATCCAGCCGACGCGGAGCCATCCTCTTCAAATGAAGTCCTAACGAAGAATGAAGGTTCCTTTAAATGACGTCATCCAAGATGGCGTCCTTTGAATTCTGATTGGCTGATAGAATCCTATCAACCAATCAGAATTAAGGTAGGAAAAATCCTATTGGCTGATGCGATCAGCCAATCCGATTGAAGTTCAATCCGATTGGCTGATCCAATCACCCAATAGGATTGACCTTGCATTCTATTGGCTGTTTGGAACAGCCAATAGAATGCGAGGTCAATGCGAGTGGCTGATTACATCAGCCAATAGGATTTTTCCTACCTTATAATTATAGGCAAAAGACAAGAGAAGAAACACAAACATACATTCAATGAAAATAGAGCCCCCGCAGGGTGTCTACTCACAAAATCTACCCTCAAACAATATGAGGTATGTACAGGCACTTTAACAGATCCCCATTGGCAGTAGTGCTTTTCTGCGGAGCACTCAGATCAAGTGAGCGAGCGGTACTTTTGAAATATGACAAACGGATATCAAGCGGTGGTGACCGGGACATTTGGACCCCTTGAACCTGTAGCAGGATCCTCTGTGTGGCTGACTTTTATTTTAACAGCTGGGACTCACGGATTCACATACTTAAAGAGATGTGGGACCTACAGAAAAACACTACTGCCAGTGGGTATCTGTTAAAGTGCCTGTACATAACTCATATTTTTTGAAGGTAGATTTTGTGAGTAGACACCCTGCGGGGGCTCTCTTTTCATTGAATGTATGTTTGTGTTTCTTGGTAATTAATTTGATTTGCACTATGTAGGTGCATTTGTGCACTTTTCTATTGTCTTTTGCCTATAGATTTCTTTCTATTCCATGGGATAATGGATTACCTATTGGATATAGCAGCCAGCACCTACATAGAAATCTCATCACTGTGTGAGATACACATTTATCCTTTATAACTGAACCGATGGAGACATTGCCAGCGCGTACGTCTTATGCCCGGACACGCGCCTCATCCTGAGTATCATCTCATATATGATGTGGTCCAGATCTCCCTGAGCCATTCCTCTGACTCCTCCAATCCTCCTGGGGAAGTAACGGTTCATACCGTAGACCAGGTACACCAATTCCCCATCAGTAAATAAAGATGGACTATCCCAAGTATAGAACAATCTGATTGGTTATTGACAGTACAAAATGTTTATTAATGTTTCATTAGCGGATTATATCCATCATGTGTTCATGACCATTTATATAGCATCCAAACTGAATCTTTAAGCATATTATATTATTTGCGTCACCAATGACTGACTTATGAAAAGTATATCCTATAAGAATATAAGAATTAGTTCTGCATTACTAATGATCCAAGTATAAAACAATCTGAATGTAGATTGAGTAAAATAAATATATTAAATTAATGTTGGCTAATTGTATTGATCACGTGATTGATTATATAACAATAATAAGTTGATAAAAAAACATGAGATTATGGTTATTTTCTATATTACAATTATTTGAACATTTATTTGAAAAGAGAGGGGAGAGGTGCTGTGTGTTAATGGAGATGAGATTGTTGGTATTGCGTGACCTAGAATTTTTGCTGTGGGAGACAGAGCGAGAGTGTAAAAGTGTGGTGATTGCTGCAGGGCCAGGGTTAGGAGAGACTTTACCAGCAGCAAGCAGCAGTAGCAGTGAGAGTGACAGAAGGTGAGAGTGAGATTTGTAGGAGCTCGTATGACTAGACACAGGAGAGTTAGAGGGGGAGGTGTTTCTAAGGAAATAGAGTAGTTCATGAGAGGACAGCATAGGGGATGAGAGAAGGGAGGGTGAGATGTGGATAGTGTGGGGATTGTTGTTATAGGGGCATGCAGTGATTTTTAGGAGAAGGGCAGACAGAGAGAGCAAAAAAGACATGGAGAGTATTGTGTAGGTGTATAGTTATTAAGTTTACTTGTTAGTTGGTCTGCAGTTTCAACCTCCAGTTTCTAACACCAGTGAGTAACTCCGCCACTTTTAATCAAAGAGCCACTTTAGACTCAGAGAGCCAAGGCTCAAATTAGATTTTGGCTTGCAATATGTAGAAATGAGTGTGATGGAATAATTCTGTGCAGCTGATTAAAAGCAGTTGGGCTATCCAGGAGGTACACACTTGCAAATTATAGGGGGGTGGTGGCAGGATGCATTACAATTATACAAAGTATCTGATAAAATAATTACAGGTAGACAAGATGGAGACAGAGCAAATGGTTAACAGAGATTCTAGCAGGAATTAAAGGGACATTTAACAGCAGCCAGGGAGACAGAGGCAGGAAGACATTACCTGTAGAGAGATGAGATGAAGTATCATTAGAAGCAGTGTGGATGTAGATGTACTCCAGTGAGTAACTCCGCCACTCTTAATCAAAGAGCCACTTTAGACTCAGAGAGCCAAGGCTCAAATGAGATTTTGGCTTGCAATATGTAGAAATGAGTGTGATGGAATAATTCTGTGTAGCTGATTAAAAGCAGTTGGGCTAGCCAGGAGTTACAAACTTGCAAATTTGAGGGGGGGGGGGGCGAGGGTGGCAGGATGCATTACAATTATACAAAGTATCTGATAAAATAATTACAGGTAAACAAGATGGAGACATAGCAAATGGTTAACAGAGATTCTTGCAGGAATTAAAGGGACCTTTAACAGCAGCCAGAGAGACAGAAGCAGGAAGACAACACCTGTAGAGAGATGAGATGAAGTATCATTAGAAGCAGTGTGGATGTAGATGTACTCCAGTGAGTAACCCCGCCACTTTTAATCAAAGACCCACTTTAGACTCAGAGAGCCAAGGCTCAAATGAGCTTTTGGCTTGAAATACAGCAGCTAAGGAAAATAAAAGAGGCTTTGGAGGGGGCGTACTAAAAAGAACCCCGCCGGAGGTGTCCAAGCATCAGAAACGGCTTTTCAGTACGCCAAAGGTGCGCTCAATAACCGATCGGGTAGTGATGTGGGCCTCATTGTAGCACACCTCTTCCACTCTGTTGGGGTCGGATGTGAACAGCCACAGAAGACAAGAATATCCAGAATCACCTGCGTAAAAGAAATAGAGCATTAATATTAGCAATCTGAATGAACAAAAACATAATTTATGTAAGAACTTACCTGATAAATTCATTTCTTTCATATTAGCAAGAGTCCATGAGCTAGTGACGTATGGGATATACATTCCTACCAGGAGGGGCAAAGTTTCCCAAACCTCAAAATGCCTATAAATACACCCCTCACCACACCCACAATTCAGTTTAACGAATAGCCAAGAAGTGGGGTGATAAAAAAGTGCGAAAGCATATAAAATAAGGAATTGGAATAATTGTGCTTTATACAAAAATCATAACCACCACAAAAAAAGGGCGGGCCTCATGGACTCTTGCTAATATGAAAGAAATGAATTTATCAGGTAAGTTCTTACATAAATTATGTTTTCTTTCATGTAATTAGCAAGAGTCCATGAGCTAGTGACGTATGGGATAATGACTACCCAAGATGTGGATCTTTCCACACAAGAGTCACTAGAGAGGGAGGGATAAAATAAAGACAGCCAATTCCTGCTGAAAATAATCCACACCCAAAATAAAGTTTAATGAAAAACATAAGCAGAAGATTCAGACTGAAACCGCTGCCTGAAGTACTTTTCTACCAAAAACTGCTTCAGAAGAAGAAAATACATCAAAATGGTAGAATTTAGTAAAAGTATGCAAAGAGGACCAAGTTGCTGCTTTGCAAATCTGATCAACCGAAGCTTCATTCCTAAACGCCCAGGAAGTAGAAACTGACCTGGTAGAATGAGCTGTAATCCTCTGAGGCGGAGTTTTACCCGACTCCACATAGGCAAGATGAATTAAAGATTTCAACCAAGATGCCAAAGAAATGGCAGAAGCTTTCTGGCCTTTTCTAGAACCGGAAAAGATAACAAATAGACTAGAAGTCTTTCGGAAAGACTTAGTAGCTTCAACATAATATTTCAAAGCTCTAACAACATCCAAAGAATGCAATGATTTCTCCTTAGAATTCTTAGGATTAGGACATAATGAAGGAACCACAATTTCTCTACTAATGTTGTTGGAATTCACAACTTTAGGTAAAAATTCAAAAGAAGTTCGCAACACCGCCTTATCCTGATGAAAAATCAGAAAAGGAGACTCACAAGAAAGAGCAGATAATTCAGAAACTCTTCTGGCAGAAGAGATGGCCAAAAGGAACAAAACTTTCCAAGAAAGTAATTTAATGTCCAATGAATGCATAGGTTCAAAGGGAGGAGCTTGAAGAGCTCCCAGAACCAAATTCAAACTCCAAGGAGGAGAAATTGACTTAATGACAGGTTTTATACGAACCAAAGCTTGTACAAAACAATGAATATCAGGAAGAATAGCAATCTTTCTGTGAAAAAGAACAGAAAGAGCAGAGATTTGTCCTTTCAAGGAACTTGCAGACAAACCCTTATCTAAACCATCCTGAAGAAACTGTAAAATTCTCGGTATTCTAAAAGAATGCCAAGAAAAATGATGAGAAAGACACCAAGAAATATAAGTCTTCCAGACTCTATAATATATCTCTCTAGATACAGATTTACGAGCCTGTAACATAGTATTAATCACAGAGTCAGAGAAACCTCTTTGACCAAGAATCAAGCGTTCAATCTCCATACCTTTAAATTTAAGGATTTCAGATCCTGATGGAAAAAAGGACCTTGTGACAGAAGGTCTGGTCTTAACGGAAGAGTCCACGGTTGGCAAGAGGCCATCTGGACAAGATCCGCATACCAAAACCTGTGAGGCCATGCCGGAGCTACCAGCAGAACAAACGAGCATTCCTTCAGAATCTTGGAGATTACTCTTGGAAGAAGAACTAGAGGCGGAAAGATATAGGCAGGATGATACTTCCAAGGAAGTGATAATGCATCCACTGCCTCCGCCTGAGGATCCCGGGATCTGGACAGATATCTGGGAAGTTTCTTGTTTAGATGAGACGCCATCAGATCTATTTCTGGAAGTTCCCACATTTGAACAATCTGAAGAAATACCTCTGGGTGAAGAGACCATTCGCCCGGATGCAACGTTTGGCGACTGAGATAATCCGCTTCCCAATTGTCTACACCTGGGATATGAACCGCAGAGATTAGACAGGAGCTGGATTCCGCCCAAACCAAAATTCGAGATACTTCTTTCATAGCCAGAGGACTGTGAGTCCCTCCTTGATGATTGATGTATGCCACAGTTGTGACATTGTCTGTCTGAAAACAAATGAACGATTCTCTCTTCAGAAGAGGCCAAAACTGAAGAGCTCTGAAAATTGCACAGAGTTCCAAAATATTGATCGGTAATCTCACCTCCTGAGATTCCCAAACTCCTTGTGCCGTCAGAGATCCCCACACAGCTCCCCAACCTGTGAGACTTGCATCTGTTGAAATTACAGTCCAGGTCGGAAGCACAAAAGAAGCCCCCTGAATTAAACGATGGTGATCTGTCCACCACGTTAGAGAGTGTCGAACAATCGGTTTTAAAGATATTAATTGAGATATCTTTGTGTAATCCTTGCACCATTGATTCAGCATACAGAGCTGAAGAGGTCGCATGTGAAAACGAGCAAAGGGGATCGCGTCCGATACAGCAGTCATAAGACCTAGAATTTCCATGCATAAGGCTACCGAAGGGAATGATTGTGACTGAAGGTTTCGACAAGCTGAAATCAATTTTAGACGTCTCTTGTCTGTTAAAGACAGAGTCATGGACACTGAATCTATCTGGAAACCCAGAAAGGTTACCTTTGTCTGAGGAATCAATGAACTTTTTGGTAAATTGATCCTCCAACCATGATCTTGAAGAAACAACACAAGTCGATTCGTATGAGATTCTGCTAAATGTAAAGACTGAGCAAGTACCAAGATATCGTCCAAATAAGGAAATACCACAATACCCTGTTCTCTGATTACAGACAGAAGGGCACCGAGAACCTTTGTAAAAATTCTTGGAGCTGTAGCTAGGCCAAACGGCAGAGCCACAAACTGGTAATGCTTGTCCAGAAAAGAGAATCTCAGGAACTGATAATGATCTGGATGAATCGGAATATGCAGATATGCATCCTGTAAATCTATTGTGGACATATAATGCCCTTGCTGAACAAAAGGCAAGATAGTCCTTACAGTTCCCATCTTGAACGTTGGTATCCTTACATAACGATTCAATATTTTTAGATCCAGAACTGGTCTGAAGGAATTCTCCTTCTTTGGTACAATGAAGAGATTTGAATAAAACCCCATCCCCTGTTCCGGAACTGGAACTGGCATAATTACTCCAGCCAACTCTAGATCTGAAACACAATTCAGAAATGCTTGAGCTTTCACTGGATTTACTGGGACACGGGAAAGAAAAAATCTCTTTGCAGGAGGTCTCATCTTGAAACCAATTCTGTACCCTTCTGAAACAATGTTCTGAATCCAAAGATTGTGAACAGAATTGATCCAAATTTCTTTGAAAAAACGTAACCTGCCCCCTACCAGCTGAGCTGGAATGAGGGCCGCACCTTCATGAGGACTTAGAAGCAGGCTTTGCCTTTCTAGCAGGCTTGGATTTATTCCAGACTGGAGATGGTTTCCAAACTGAAACTGCTCCTGAGGATGAAGGATTAGGCTTTTGTTCTTTGTTGAAACGAAAGGAACGAAAACGAATATTAGCCCTGTTTTTACCTTTAGATTTTTTATCCTGTGGTAAAAAAGTTCCTTTCCCACCAGTAACAGTTGAGATAATAGAATCCAACTGAGAACCAAATAATTTGTTACCCTGGAAAGAAATGGAAAGTAGAGTTGATTTAGAAGCCATATCAGCATTCCAAGTCTTAAGCCATAAAGCTCTTCTAGCTAAAATAGCTAGAGACATAAACCTGACATCAACTCTGATAATATCAAAAATGGCATCACAGATAAAATTATTAGGATGCTGAAGAAGAATAATAATATCATGAGAATCATGATGTGTTACTTGTTGCGCTAAAGTTTCCAACCAAAAAGTTGAAGCTGCAGCAACATCAGCCAAAGATATAGCAGGTCTAAGAAGATTACCTGAACACAGATAAGCTTTTCTTAGAAAGGATTCAATTTTCCTATCTAAAGGATCCTTAAACGAAGTACCATCTGACGTAGGAATAGTAGTACGTTTAGCAAGGGTAGAAATAGCCCCATCAACTTTAGGGATTTTGTCCCAAAATTCTAATCTGTCAGACGGCACAGGATATAATTGCTTAAAACGTTTAGAAGGAGTAAATGAATTACCCAATTTATCCCATTCTTTGGAAATTACTGCAGAAATAGCATTAGGAACAGGAAAAACTTCTGGAATAACCACAGGAGATTTAAATACCTTATCCAAACGTTTAGAATTAGTATCAAGAGGACCAGAATCCTCTATTTCTAAAGCAATTAGTACTTCTTTAAGTAAAGAATGAATAAATTCCATTTTAAATAAATATGAAGATTTATCAGCATCAATCTCTGAGACAGAATCCTCTGAACCAGAAGAGTCATCAGAATCAGAATGATGATGTTCATTTAAAAATTCATCTGTAGGGAGAGAAGTTTTAAAACATTTTTTACGTTTACTAGAAGGAGAAATAACAGACATAGCCTTCTTTATGGATTCAGAAACAAAATCTCTTATGTTATCAGGAACATTCTGCACCTTAGATGTTGAAGGAACTGCAACAGACAATGGTACTTTACTAAAGGAAATATTATCTGCATTAACAAGTTTGTCATGACAATTAATACAAACAACAGCCGGAGGAATAGCTACCAAAAGTTTACAGCAGATACACTTAGCTTTGGTAGATCCAGCACTAGACAGCGATTTTCCTGTAGTATCTTCTGACTCAGATGCAACGTGAGACATCTTGCAATATGTAAGAGAAAAAACAACATATAAAGCAAAATTGATCAAATTCCTTAAATGACAGTTTCAGGAATGGGAAAAAATGCCAAAGAACAAGCTTCTAGCAACCAGAAGCAATGAAAAATGAGACTTAAATAATGTGGAGACAAAAGCGACGCCCATATTTTTTAGCGCCAAATAAGACGCCCACATTATTTGGCGCCTAAATGCTTTTGGCGCCAAAAATGACGCCACATCCGGAACGCCGACACTTTTGGCGCAAAATAACGTCAAAAAATGACGCAACTTCCGGCGACACGTATGACGCCGGAAACGGAAAAGATTTTTTGCGCCAAAAAAGTCCGCGCCAAGAATGACGCAATAAAATGAAGCATTTTCAGCCCCCGCGAGCCTAACAGCCCACAGGGAAAAAGAGTCAAATTTTTGAAGGTAAGAAAAAAAGATTAATTCAAATGCATTATCCCAAATATGAAACTGACTGTCTGAAAAATAAGGAATGTTGAACATTCTGAGTCAAGGCAAATAAATGTTTGAATACATATATTTAGAACTTTATAAACAAAGTGCCCAACCATAGCTTAGAGTGTCACAGAAAATAAGATTTACTTACCCCAGGACACTCATCTACATGTTTGTGGAAAGCCAAACCAGTACTGAAACGAGAATCAGCAGAGGTAATGGTATATATAAGAGTATATCGTCGATCTGAAAAGGGAGGTAAGAGATGAATCTCTACGACCGATAACAGAGAACCTATGAAATAGACCCCGTAGAAGGAGATCACTGCATTCAAATAGGCAATACTCTCCTCACATCCCTCTGACATTCACTGCACGCTGAGAGGAAAACCGGGCTCCAACTTGCTGCAGAGCGCATATCAACGTAGAATCTAGCACAAACTTACTTCACCACCTCCATCGGAGGCAAAGTTTGTAAAACTGAATTGTGGGTGTGGTGAGGGGTGTATTTATAGGCATTTTGAGGTTTGGGAAACTTTGCCCCTCCTGGTAGGAATGTATATCCCATACGTCACTAGCTCATGGACTCTTGCTAATTACATGAAAGAAATCTATACTATACATATGTGAAAATTTATAAGAGATATTTACCTATTAGGATTCCCTCTGGCATTTGTCACTCCTGGAAACGATCGTAGATGGCAGAATTCCGAAAGGATGAAGGAATCGTGACTAGAAACAGGCAATCCAGAGCGGACGCTCATAATTCTTAACCTAGCATCACAGATGACCTGGATATTCAGCTAGGGGTTGTGTTTCCTATCCCGGTATGGCTCCTCTCTTTCCCTGGGAGGCTGCACCCATACATGAGTGCAGTCTATGGCCCCTAATACTCTTGGCAACCCAGCTAGATTATAGAACTGGAGCTTGACATCATGCCACTCCTCCAATGTTTTTGGGAAGTGGGCATGATGGACTAGGCATTGGTGCAAGGCATTCAGGACAACCTTCAGATGACGGGAGAAGGTTGCCTGGCTCATACCTATGCCTAGACTTGTTACAGCCTAGAACGATCCAGTTGCCAAAAAATAGAGGACCGATAGTAACTTTACCATCTCAGGGATTGCCCTAGTCCATTTGCCCTAGTCCTTGGAGTTATTGGTTCGAGAGAGTCCTTGATTTTGACATAGAGCCTCTCAATAGAAGCCCTACGGCTTTTGACGGATCACCTCTCAATCACTGAGGGTATAGAGACCAATCCTAGGTAGGAAAACCCTTGACACCCACTGGCGTCTTCTTTGATGCTCCGCAGCTATCATCACCCGTCTTGCTCTGCGTCGCTGAAATAATAAAGCTATCTCCAGCATGCTCAACAACTCCATTGTAAATTAATCTGGAAATGAAGTGTGTGTCAATTGAAACACCTTTTTATAATGCCAAGTAGTGATGTTGTGAACATAAAATGTTCTGTTCGCGAACGGCAAACGCGAACTTCTGCAAATGTTCGCGAACGGGCGAACCGGGCGAACCGCCATAGACTTCAATAGGCAGGCGAATTTTAAAAACCACAGGGACTCTTTCTGGCCACAATAGTGATGGAAAAGTTGTTTCAAGGGGACTAACACCTGGACTGTGGCATGCCGGAGGGGGATCCATGGCAAAACTCCCATGGAAAATTACATAGTTGATGCAGAGTCTGGTTTTAATCCATAAAGGGCATAAATCACCTAACATTCCTAAATTATTTGGAATAACGTGCTTTAAAACATCAGGTATGATGTTGTATCGATTAGGTAGTGTAAGGGTTATGACCGCTTCACAGTGACAGACCAAACTCCCGCAGCGGGTACACATCATCATCATCACACCGTACGTCCATGTGTGTAATGCTGCCTGACTGAGACATATCCCTGTTATCTACATCCTCTGGCAATAATGGTTGCGCATCACTCATTTCTTCCAACTGATGTGTAAATAACTCCTCTGACAGATCAAGTGAAGCGGCTGTGGTGCTAGTGTTGGTGGTGGCGGCAGGCGGGCGAGTGGTAACTTGAGAGGTGCCCGAAGCTAAGCTGGAGGAGGATGGTGCGTCAAGGTTCCGAGCAGAAGCTGTAGAAGATTGGGTGTCCTGTGTTAGCCAGTCAACTATGTCCTCATAACTTTTCGAGTTCAGGGTACGTGGCCTCTGAACACTGGGCAAAATTCTAGGGCCAAAGGGAATAACAGCACCACGACCACGACGGCCCCTGCGGGTGGCCTGCCTCTGCCTGTCATTTTTTTTTCGATTAGTGGTACTATGCGTGCAAGCTACTGTGACAACAGATATGTGTGGCACTGTGCAGTGGCAGAAGTTGGCAGAGTAGACGCTGTAGGCCTGACACACACGCTTGCAGACAACTAACTGCTATTCAATCTATTACAGTCAAAATTGTATATATTTTTTTTAAATGTACACTACTGTTACACCAGATATGAGTTGCACTGTTGTGACACTGTGCCCTGGCAGGCACTGAAATGCACACGTGTGAAGGAAACTGACTGCTATTATTTCACAGTCAAATTTCTAGTTTTTTTTTTAACCCCTTAAGGACCAAGGCCATTTTTCAATTTCTTTCCCTTAAGGGCCAGGGCTATTTTTACATTTCTGCGGTGTTTGTGTTTAGCTGTAATTTTCCTCTTACTCATTTACTGTACCCACACATATTATATACCGTTTTACTCGCCACTAAATGGACTTTCTAAAGATACCATTATTTTTATCATATCTTATAATTTATTATTAAAAATATTATAAAATATGAGGAAAAAATGGAAAAAAACACACTTTTTCTAACTTTGACCCCCAAAATCTGTTACACATCTACAACCACCAAAAAACAACCATGCTAAATAGTTTCTAAATTTTGTCCTGAGTTTAGAAATACCCAATGTTAACATGTTCTTTGCTTTTTTTGCAAGTTATAGGGAAATAAATACAAGAAGCACTTTGCTATTTCAAAACCACTTTTTTTCAAAATGAGCGCTTGTTACATTGGAACCCTGATATCTGTCAGGAATACCTGAATATCCCTTGACATGTATATATTTTTTTTTAGAAGACATCCCAAAGTATTAATCTAGGCCCATTTTGGTATATTTCATGCCACCATTTCACCGCCAAATGCGATCAAATGAAAAAAAATTGAAATTATTTACAAACAACTTATGCAATTATGGCATAAATGGTTGTAAATGCTTCTCTGGGATCCCCTTTGTTCAGAAATAGCAGACTTATATGGCTTTGGCGTTGCTTTTTGGTAATTAGAAGGCTGCTAAATGCCACTGCGCACCACACGTGTTTTATGCCCAGCAGTGAAGGGGTTAATTAGGGAGCATGTAGGGAGCTTGTAGAGTTAATTTTAGCTTAAGTGCAGTGTAGTAGACAACCCAAAGTATTGATCTAGGCCCATTTTGGTATATTAAATCCCACCATTTCACTGCCAAATGCGATCAAATTTAAAAAAAACAAATTTTGGCATAAATGGTTGTAAATGCTTCTCTGGGATCCCCTTTGTTCAGAAATAGCAGACATATATGACTTTGGCGTTGCTTTCTGGTAATTAGAAGGCCGCTAAATGCTGCTGCGCATCACATGTGTATTATGGCTAGCAGTAAAGGGGTTAATTAGGTAGTTTGTAGGGAGCTTGCAGGGTTAATTTTAGCTTTAGTGTAGAGATCAGCCTCCCACCTGACACATCACCTTACACATCAGACCCCCTGATCCCTCCCAAACAGCTCCCTTCCCTCCCCCACCCCACAATTGTCCCGCCATCTTAAGTACTGGCAGAAAGTCTGCCAGTACTAAAATAAAAGGTTTTTAAAATTTTTTAATTTTTTTTAGCATATTTACATATGCTGTGGTGTAGCATCCCCCCTTAGCCCCCAACCTCCCTGATCCCCCCCAAAACAGCTCTCTAACCCTCCCCATCTGCCTTATTGGCGGCCATCTTGGGCACTGGCAGCTGTCTGCCAGTACCCAGTTTGCAAAAAAAGTAGTTTTTTCTGTTTTTATTTTTTTTTTCTGTAGTGTAGCTTCCCCCCCCACAGACAAACCCCCACCACCTGCCTGATCTTTTTTTTTTTTTAACTTTTATTTCTTTTTTTTTTAAATTTAACACCAATTTTTCTGTAGTGTAGAGGTTCCCACCCGCTCCCTAACCCGTGCACGCGCCCGCCCTCCCGTGCACACGCGCGCCTCCGTGCGCGCCCCCGGACATCCCAGCCCACGATTCCGCCCCCCTCCACTGACTGCTATTATTTCACAGTAAAAAAAGTGTTGTTTTTTTTAAATGTACACTATTCTTACACCAGATATGAGTGGTGGCACTGGGCAAGTGGGCACAGTATACGCTGTGAGGCTGACACACACGCTGGCAGGCAGGCAACTGCAATTAGATTACACAGGAAAAAAAAGCATACTTATGTTCTAGCCCTAAAAAGGGCTTTTTGGGGTGCTGTCCTTATAGCAGAGATCAGATGAGTCCTTCAGGACTGTAGTGGACACTGAATACACTAGCCTAGCTATCGATTTCCCTATTAAATCAGCAGCAGTTACACTGTCCCTCCTCTCACTAAGAATGCAGCTTCTGTATGAATCTAAAATGGATGCTGTCCAGGAGGTGGGAAGGTCTGGGAGGGAGGGTCTGCTGCTGATTGGCTGGACAAATTAATGACGGGTTTTCTGTATTTTTGCATCATTATATGAGCACAAAGTGGTTTTTTAAAATGGTAACATATATGGAAGCTTCTCCCAGATGACAAATGTTTGGAAGAACCTGCCACATGACAAGTTAAATTGCTGAAAACCAGCTGTGGATGCTTGATTTTTTTTTTTTTTCATGGATGTGTCATTATACGAGCACAACGTTGTTGTTTTAAAGGTAATATGTATGTAAGCATCTCCCAGATGACAAGTTCACCAGCTGTAAATGTATGTAAGCACCTCCCAGATGACAAGTTCACCAGCTGTATGCAGGTGTATGCTTGATTGTGCAATTAACTAAATTACTTATGCCCCACACATGAGTATTTAAATATAGATACATTCATGACTCTGGTTTTCTGTTTTTAGATGGCAGCGTCGGGGAGACTTAAAAGGTTAGTCATTGATTATGTTGTTTTTAGACTCCAATATTAAAGAACAATGTGGTGTATTAACATTGTCTAACATGGCTTATAAAAGAATGCAATTTTAAACACATTTGCATGTATTTTTGTATAGAATAGTTGTCATTGTCTTGCTATCCTTTGTGGGAAGTAAAATTCAATTTTTAACAGATTTACATGTATTTTTGTATGGAATGGTTTTCATTGTGTTGCTATCCTTAGTAGGAAGTAAAATGCAATTTTAAACACATTTGCATGTATTTTTGTATGAAATGGTTTTTATTCTCTTGCTATGTGGGAAGTAAAATGCAATTTTAAACACATTTGCATGTATTTTAGTATGGCATGGTTTTCATTGTCTTGCTATCCTTTGTGGGAAGTAAAATGCAATTTTAAAAACATTTGCATGTATTTTGTATGGAATGTTTATCATTCTCTTTCTATCCTTTGTTGGAAGTAGAATGCAATTTTAAACACATTTGCATACATTTTGTATGGAATGGTTTTAATTTTCTTGCTATCCTTTGTGGGAAGTAAAATGCAATTTTAAACACATTTGCATGTATTTTTGTATGGAATAGTTGTCATTCTCTTGCTATCCTTTGTGGGAAAATATTTGCTGACTGTATTGAAGATTAATGTGGTGTATTAACATTGCCAAACATGACAGAAAGAGAATGCGATTTAAAAGATTTGTATTGGTTTGATTTGTAACACAAGCATCAATCTGCATCGGATTAATCGCGTGGTAGCGTATATTACGTCACACATTTCAACATTTGACATGTTGATGCTTTGCTAATTACCATGGATTTTATTTGCGTCGAATTTGACACGGACTTCCAGTGCATTATCAGTTGAAGCTTTGATAAATCTACCCCTTAGGCTTCAATTTCCACCAAGGTACAAGAAATTAATTATTCATTTCTTACACAGTGGTATCATACCCCACATAAACTTAATCATACTTAAATGTACAGATGGAAAATTCTGAAGGGGCTGTGGAGAGGAGGGAACATTGTTGCACATCTGGAGGGAATGCAAGAAACTGAGGGAATTTTGTTCAGAAACCCTTGAAACTATGAATTCTAAACTGGGTGTATTAATCCCTAAAAGACCACATATTGTACTGTTCCTTGGTCTCCCAAAATTAAGAGACAAACAAAGTTAAAACAAATCTGCTATTCCTGATGCTAAATAGTGTTAAAACCTATAATCCCTAGACACTGGAGAGCTTCCACTATTACTACTATAGAAAAATGGAAAAAAACATGTAGGATGGCTGTTACAACTTGTACAACATTGTTATTTACGTGATGGGAGGTTGGAAGTGCATGAATATATGCTGGCAATTTTGAACTTTTTGTCTTTACTTTGCTCAACCCCTGCAGCCTTATCTCCTTTGATTTGAGGAGACCAGTCAGGATAAAGTGTGTTCCTGTTTCTTTGTTCATCCACCTATTCTGTCTCTTACACCTTTCTCGTCTCCTCCTTTCTGTCAACCCCTTCCCCCCATTTTTTTCTCTCTCCTTATATTAGCACTATCATGTAGGGAATACAAGTAGTTTCTCTTTTTTTCAACTCTTTTTATTGGTATCATTGCACATGTTTCTTTTTGTTTGCTGTCAATAGATGTTTTGCTTTTATATCTATTGAAAGACTAAATTTAGAAAAACACAAGGCTATTGTGAATGGACACAGGGCAATTGTGGACTGAACATTGCTGATTCAAGAATACTGATCCAGAATCCCTTGTTTGGAGATCTTTTCTTCATGTTTTTGTAATCTGCTTATATTTATCTATTGTTATATGCTATATAATATCTTCTAATTAAGCTCTTTCAAGAAAAAAAAAGAAAAGAAGTTGAGCTATGAGTCAAGGTGTCCTGCTAGAAACAGGTCAAATTGTTTTTCAAGTGGTTAAGGCAGCAGTATCTGACTAAAACTCCTGCTAAAAGCTGTTGATTTAAAAAAAAAAAAAATATTTGGATAGACATATTGCTATTACATACCCAAGTTGAGGTGATTGGGTTATTATTTTTGTAACTAGGTCATCTATTTTTGTTCTGTTTTCAATTAAAAGCATTTCCATATGTGCATTATTTAGTAGACATTTTTGAACATCTCCAGTTTTATTTTTGATGCAAAACTATCATTTTCCCACATCCAGTTTTATTTGTGTTTGTACTTTGGAGAACTATTTACACACAGTTTTTCATATGTTTCTCATTACACCAAACTCAAAATATAATTGAAATGTCCCCAATCAGCGAGAATATAAAATATGGAAATGTAACAGGTACAAGAATGTTTTGTACATATAAAAAGGCAGAAAAAATGATTTGTGCTTTACATCTGCACAACATCTAAATTGCTATTTTAAATTTGGACTTATGAACATTGGTATGCAGATAGGTCTATAGGGACACATAAATCAATGGATGCTACATAGCTATTGACAGGTTTATATTTAAAGGAACATAGAAGTGAGATTGTTAATAATTCAGACAGTGGGCCTAATCTACTAAGTAGCGGATGCGAGTATTCTTTCCACAATGCAAGAAGCAGATCACATGACCTAGGTAGGCTTAGGAACATCCTATGGCCTACATTGCAAGTAGAGCACAAACACTTTAGAGCTTGAGCACAGTCAATAGCACTTCTATTTTTGTGCTCAGATTAGTCCAAATGTATTTATTAGTGCTAAAGCGATAGTCTAGGACGCACTAACCTCTGCATATCGAATAGCCTGGGTGCACTAAATCACTCACATAGGGCCAAATTACAAGTGGCATGCTATTTAGTTCTTTCGCTCTTGTTCAAACACCACTAGAAGTAAACTTTTAATGCGTGCAGGTTAGCATGCATATTACAAGTAGACTTCAGGACTCAGGATATCGTGACTGCGCTAATTTCTGCTTCCCATAGACTTTAAAAAAGAAGGCAAACTAGAAAAAAAACTAACACATCACTTTTGTGCTAACCCGGCAGGAGTTAAACCTACAGCGCTAACCCGAAGCTAGTTATCAATATTTTACATTCCAATGTTCTTCATATAAAAAATGTTTATATATATATATATATATATATATATATATATATATATATATTTATATATATATATATATAATGTATTTTTTGTAAAATATATATCTATACTTACATAACTATTTGAATATACTGTATATAAGTTTTGGTATATACAGATATATATCAATTGACTAAGTGTATAATATAATGTAATATGTCCTAGTTACCAGATTATGTGACTAGATAGTGACATCTTCACTATTCCACACAAGTTAAGTTAGATTATACTAAATAGACTAGATTGCAAAATTAAAATATATGCAGCTTGATATTGTTTCATCATACGACATAGTGTCTTTGGAATAATGTGAAATACCCTAGATATATTGGATCAGCAGCTCTGTGTATAGATAAGTAATGTGTCCTAGTCACCAGATCATGTAACTAGATAGTGAAAACTTCACTATTCCACACAAGTTAAGTAGATGAAACTAAATAGACTAGATTGTTACATTTAAATATATGCATCTTGAGGTTGTTTCATCATTCGACATAGTGTCATTGGAATAATGTGAAATACTCTAAATATATTGGATCAGCAGCTCTGCGTATAGAAAAATAATGGGCAACCAAGTGTAAGTAGATACAACACAGTGATAAATGTACACAGTGAATTATAAGTTCCAGTAAGGATATGAAAATTTCTAACTTAACTAGATGTGTGCTAGTACTGATCAGCGAGACAATACTGAGTTAAATTAAGATAAGCAGTGCTTAGATAAGTAATGGGCAACAAGGTATTAGTAGGTGGGTGATAAATATACACAGTATTTCTAACTTAACTTAGTGTAAACCAGTACTAAACATCACTAATCAACCATAACAGTATTGGGTTTTGTAAGTGGTTACTGGTAACAGGCTAATAGGGATGTCCACAATCAACTTATGTGAATAACGATAGAACAAATGATCAGTACTGATGTTTGTGAAAATAAATAAGCAGGTCCAAAAAATAAGCTCCAAAAAAACCTCTGTTTCGGAATCCGTTAGTTAAAATATTTAGCCATTGTCTTGTAAAATTGTAAAATCTGATTGTGAGTTATTGATTGCTCAAAGTCACGTACAATTTAAAGCACCCTGCTCTATTGGTTATACTCTATTGGTTATACACTTGTAATCTAACTCTTTTTAAAAAACATTGTAGCAAGCACAGCTGCCATATAGTGGTCAAGAAATGTGCACACTCCTTAGCCTACTTCAGTAAGCTCTTATAGTACAGACCTAGGAGCATATTTATCAAGCTCCGTATGGAGCTTGATGCCCCGTGTTTCTGGCGAGCCTGCAGACTCTCCAGAAACAGCAGTTATGAAGCAGCGGTCACAAAGCTGCTCCATAACCTGTACGCCTGCTCTGAGCAGGCGGACAGACATCGCCGGAAATCAACCCGATCGAGTACGATCGGGTTGATTGACACCCCCCTGCTGGCGGCCTATTGGCCGCGAGTCTGCAGGGGGCGGCGTTGCACCAGCAGCTATTGTGAGCTGCTGGTGCAATGCTGAATACGGCGAGCGTATTGCTCGCCGTATTCAGCGAGGTCCGACAGACAATGATAACTAGAGCCCCTAAGTTTTAAGAAGTTCTAAGAAAGGATTCATTTTATTATTAACTGTAAAAGGAGTTTTTTTAAATCATATGCTCTTTCTGAATCTTGAAAGTTTAATTTTGAATTCCATATTCCTTCAATCTTCACACAACTAGAAATAAGAGCTAATTACAGTATGGTTTCAATCACATTCTATTTGTAACAGCTGGTAGTAACTGCAAAAATCTCCCTTATAATCTATAAATATTTTTGCCGATACTAGCATTTTTTAAGTTGGTATTAAACTCAAAATTTAATTAAAATATCATGCTTAAATATATCATAAAAACATTGTTATATACCTTCATTACGTATTTTGTCCTTTTTCTGTGTAATTTAAGTTTGAAGATTGATTTTTTTACACTGATGTTTAAGAGAGATTCAAAATCCAGATCACAACAATATACAGTATATTATATACTATTTACATATATATATACAATATATATATATATATATATATATATATATATATATATATATATATATATATATATATATATATATATATATATAATCTAGTGTTCCTCAAAGTGTACACCTGGTATATGATCTAGCCCTATAAGTGCATAAAATGGCAAAATTCAAATTAATAAAATGTTTTTATTTATAGATAACTACTTGTTAAATCTAAAAAAAGGAAAAAACTAAACATATTTAACGTATTTGCACTTCAAGTCATTTTGGGATAAAGGTCATGAAAAAGCTAAAGTCCAGTTAAGGACTCTTTAAAAAAAACACTATTTAAAATAACATATTAATAAAAGCTTTTACAAGCTTAGTTGAGATAAAATAGATCTGTACATTAGGGATAAAATGTTAATATGGCTGGATGATAATGTATCTAATAAACTAATGGTTTTAGCTATTTAGTGCACTGATAACCAAGTAAAAAAAAGATATAAGCATTAAGATTTTTAGGGCTGTCTTCACTCTGTGCTAGATTCAGATTTGCTAAAATACATTTTTAAATGCAGAATCACTGTCATATTTTTTATCTCATATTTTTGATATATTAAGACTCCCTGTAAAATGTCCATAAAGAGTTAGGGGTAGATTTATTAAGAGGCAAATGCTCCTATTGGTTGCAGGCTCACTCATTGGACAGGTTAACTATATGCAAATCCGTCTGATCAATGATACATCTACCACTTTTAATTCTGATGTATAAATGCAAAATAGAATAACAACTTTTCTTCCATTTATTTACAACAAATATATAAAAATCTCAAGTGTATTTTTTTAAATACTCATTGGGCCAGATTATGAGTGGAGCGATAAGGGATTTATCGCAGGTTTTTGCTCTCGTTGGGATTACCGCTGGTATTACGAGTTGAAAGTAAACACGATCGTTTGAGCGCAATCACAATTTACTATAGAATGATTACCGCTGTAACGGAAGCCTCCGTTACTTTTGTACTTGGAGAGGACTGCAGGCCAGCCTACTCCCCACCGACTATGGACCTTGGAACTTGAGGGGGATTCTGTGATTTTGGAGGCGAGTGCCCAGGGTACATTTGGAGTACTTTTACCCTTGATTTAGGTTTACCCCATTTCCACAAATTCCCAGAGACTCTGAGAACTGGAGGGCCCTGATACAGAGTTGGGTTTCTTGTGTTTTGTTGGAGTATAAGGTGACAGACCAAACCAGCATTGCCTACTCCAAACCCCCCCTGGACTCAGAGACACAGAATGTTTGAGCTGATTGCAACCTCCTGCTCTAATGCTGGGACCCCCTGCTGTTATGCGTCTGCATATCTAGTCTAGGTGTGAAGTGTATTTCTGTTATTGTGTGAGTAATCCATTGTCCTTTTGTAAGTCAGGATGTAAATAGAATCTTGTTTAATTATCCAAAGTCTGATGTTTGTCCCATTGTATAATATTTGTTTATATTGATCATGTGGTGACCTTGGTGGAAATGTATAAAAGCTGTGGTTTTTGTGTAATAAAGCAGTTCCTATTTTGACCCTCAAGTATTCAGTCTCGGCTAATGTTCTTGGGGGTAGCTAAAACAGCAGAGGCTGGTATCCAGTGGAGGTTCATTAGTTGGCGTTTGGCGGGAGGAAGCTTACTTTAGCGGGTATACCCAGTCTGGGGTACTGAGACCCGCTACAACCGCATTCTCAGAGCCATGGTTAACTGATTTGCTAAACAAAAAAGTGTCACAAAACACATACAAACTACATTACAAAGTACAGTTACACTCATAATAACATTTACAAAAAATATTACAAACAAAAGTAATAAGGGCTCAAATATATGAGATCTCAGGTTTTAGAAAAAAAAAGGCAGGCAAAGGGCTTTAACATAGAGATACCTACATAGACATGTCTAAAACTGTATGTATATATATATATATATATATATATATATATATATATATATATATATATATATATATATATATATATATATATATATATATATATATATATATATATATATATATATATATATATATGTATGTATACATAATATGTGTTTATATATTTATATGTGTATAGATGTGTTTACAAACAAATATGCAAACAAATATGCAAATATAAACACATTAATACAAATGTACACACACATATATATATATACAGGGAGTGCAGAATTATTAGGCAAATGAGTATTTTGACCACATCATCCTCTTTATGCATGTTGTCTTACTCCAAGCTGTATAGGCTCGAAAGCCTACTACCAATTAAGCATATTAGGTGATGTGCATCTCTGTAATGAGAAGGGGTGTGGTCTAATGACATCAACACCCTATATCAGGTGTGCATAATTATTAGGCAACTTCCTTTCCTTTGGCAAAATTAATCAAAAGAAGGACTTGACAGGCTCAGAAAAGTAAAAATAGTGAGATATCTTGCAGAGGGATGCAGCACTCTTAAAATTGCAAAGCTTCTGAAGCGTGATCATCGAACAATCAAGCGTTTCATTCAAAATAGTCAACAGGGTCGCAAGAAGCGTGTTGAAAAACCAAGGCGCAAAATAACTGCCCATGAACTGAGAAAAGTCAAGTGTGCAGCTGCCAAGATGCCACTTGCCACCAGTTTGGCCATATTTCAGAGCTGCAACATCACTGGAGTGCCCAAAAGCACAAGGTGTGCAATACTCAGAGACATGGCCAAGGTAAGAAAGGCTGAAAGACGACCACCACTGAACAAGACACACAAGCTGAAATGTTAAGACTGGGCCAAGAAATATCTCAAGACTGATTTTTCTAAGGTTTTATGGACTGATGAAATGAGAGTGAGTCTTGATGGGCCAGATGGATGGGCCCGTGGCTGGATTGGTAAATGGCAGAGAGCTCCAGTCTGACTCAGACGCCAGCAAGGTGGAGGTGGAGTACTGGTTTGGGCTGGTATCATCAAAGATGAGCTTGTGGGGCCTTTTCGGGTTGAGGATGGAGTCAAGCTCAACTCCCAGTCCTACTGCCAGTTTCTGGAAGACACCTTCTTCAAGCAGTGGTACAGGAAGAAGTCTGCATCCTTCAAGAAAAACATGATTTTCATGCAGGACAATGCTCCATCACACGCGTCCAAGTACTCCACAGCGTGGCTGGCAAGAAAGGGTATAAAAGAAGAAAATCTAATGGCATGGCCTCCTTGTTCACCTGATCTGAACCTCATTGAGAACCTGTGGTCCATCATTAAATGTGAGATTTACAAGGAGGGTAAACAGTACACCTCTCTGAACAGTGTCTGGGAGGCTGTGGTTGCTGCTGCACGTAATGTTGATGGAGAACAGATCAAAACACTGACAGAATCCATGGATGGCAGGCTTTTGAGTGTCCTTGCAAAGAAAGGTGGCTATATTGGTCACTGATTTGTTTTTGTTTTGTTTTTGAATGTCAGAAATGTATATTTGTGAATGTTGAGATGTTATATTGGTTTCACTGGTAAAAATAAATAATTGAAATGGGTATATATTTGTTTTTTGTTAAGTTGCCTAATAATTATGCACAGTAATAGTCACCTGCACACACAGATATCCCCCTAAAATAGCTATAACTAAAAACAAACTAAAAACTACTTCCAAAACTATTCAGCTTTGATATTAATGAGTTTTTTGGGTTCATTGAGAACATGGTTGTTGTTCAATAATAAAATTAATCCTCAAAAATACAACTTGCCTAATAATTCTGCACTCCCTGTGTATATATGTATATATATATTGCACTCACAGGAACGAACAACCAGCTCAATATCATTGTTAGCCTGTTCTATGGCGATTCACCACCTGGGTGCAACTTCTTTTAGCCCAGTAATGCTTTTCACAGAGTAGAATTCTCCTGTAGTATCACAGTCTGACCCCGCCCATTACGGCCAGTCCAGCGCCGAAATACCAGGCAACTCCTCTCTGAACAAGGAACACAGCAACCCCAGACGATCATTTCGGCCTTCATTGGGCCTCGTCAGTGAGGTGTAGCAGTATTCCTCTAAGCACACTGAGCAAGGGGTCCACGTCTGGGTTACCCTTTTTCCCAATGTAGGCCAAAACGATCGTCTGGGGTTGCTATGTTCCTTGTTCAGAGAGGAATTGCCTGGTATTTCGGCGCTGTACTGACCGTAATAGGCGGGATCAGACTGATATACTACAGGTAAGTTCTACTCTGTGAAAAGCATTACTGGGCTAAAAAGCTGCACCCAGGTGGTAAATCGCCATAGAACAGGCTAACAATGGTATTGAGCCAGTTGTTCGTTCCTGTGAGTGCACTTCTCTCTGTATGTATTTAGTCTCCCTATGGGAAAAAGGGGCAACCAGACGTGGACTCCTTGCTCAGTGTTCTTAGAGGAATATGGCTACACCTCACTGACGAGGTCCAATGAAGGCCGAATTGATCGTTTGGGGTTGCTATGTTCCTTGTTCAGAGAGGAATTGCCTGGTATTTCGGCGCTGGACTGACCGTAATAGGCGGGATCAGACTGATATACTACAGGAAAGTTCTACTCTGTGAAAAGCATTGCTGGGCTAAAAAGCTGCACCCAGGTGGTAAATCGCCATAGAACAGGCTAACAATGGTATTGAGCCAGTTGTTCGTTCCTGTGAGTGCACTTCTCTCTGTATGTATATATATATATACTGTATATACTGTGTATATGTATATATATACAGGGAGTGCAGAATTATTAGGCAAGTTGTATTTTTGAGGATTAATTTTATTATTGAACAACAACCATGTTCTCAATGAACCCAAAAAACTCATTAATATCAAAGCTGAATAGTTTTGGAAGTAGTTTTTAGTTTGTTTTTAGTTATAGCTATTTTAGGGGGATATCTGTGTGTGCAGGTGACTATTACTGTGCATAATTATTAGGCAACTTAACAAAAAACAAATATATACCCATTTCAATTATTTATTTTTACCAGTGAAACCAATATAACATCTCAACATTCACAAATATACATTTCTGACATTCAAAAACAAAACAAAAACAAATCAGTGACCAATATAGCCACCTTTCTTTGCAAGGACACTCAAAAGCCTGCCATCCATGGATTCTGTCAGTGTTTTGATCTGTTCACCATCAACATTGCGTGCAGCAGCAACCACAGCCTCCCAGACACTGTTCAGAGAGGTGTACTGTTTTCCCTCCTTGTAAATCTCACATTTGATGATGGACCACAGGTTCTCAATGGTGTTCAGATCAGGTGAACAAGGAGGCCATGTCATTAGATTTTCTTCTTTTATACCCTTTCTTGCCAGCCACGCTGTGGAGTACTTGGACACGTGTGATGGAGCATTGTCCTGCATGAAAATCATGTTTTTCTTGAAGGATGCAGACTTCTTCCTGTACCACTGCTTGAAGAAGGTGTCTTCCAGAAACTGGCAGTAGGACTGGGAGTTGAGCTTGACTCCATCCTCAACCCGAAAAGGCCCCACAAGCTCATCTTTGATGATACCAGCCCAAACCAGTACTCCACCTCCACCTTGCTGGCGTCTGAGTCAGACTGGAGCTCTCTGCCCTTTACCAATCCAGCCACAGGCCCATCCATCTGGCCCATCAAGACTCACTCTCATTTCATCAGTCCATAAAACCTTAGAAAAATCAGTCTTGAGATATTTCTTGGCCCAGTCTTGACGTTTCAGCTTGTGTGTCTTGTTCAGTGGTGGTCGTCTTTCAGCCTTTCTTACCTTGACCTTGTGCTTTTAGGCACTCCAGTGATGTTACAGCTCTGAAATATGGCCAAACTGGTGGCAAGTGGCATCTTGGCAGCTGCACGCTTGACTTTTCTCAGTTCATGGGCAGTTATTTTGCGCCTTGGTTTTTCCACACGCTTCTTGTGACCCTGTTGACTATTTTGAATGAAACACTTGATTGTTCGATGATCACGCTTCAGAAGCTTTGCAATTTTAAGAGTGCTGCATCCCTCTGCAAGATATCTCACTATTTTTGACTTTTCTGAGCCTGTCAAGTCCTTCTTTTGACCCATTTTGCCAAAGGAAAGGAAGTTGCCTAATAATTATGCACACCTGATATAGTGTGTTGATGTCATTAGACCACACCCCTTCTCATTACAGAGATGCACATCACCTAATATGCTTAATTGGTAGTAGGCTTTCGAGCCTATACAGCTTGGAGTAAGCCAACATGCATAAAGAGGATGATGTGGTCAAAATACTCATTTGCCTAATAATTCTGCACTCCCTGTATATATATGTATATATATATGTATATGTATATGTATATATATGTATATGTATATATATGTATATGTATATATATGTATATGTATATATATGTATATGTATATATATGTATATGTATATATATGTATATATATGTATATGTATATATATATATATATATATATATATATATATATATATGCATGTGCATTGGAGCTTTTTGCAGTCAAAGTGAAAACATGAAAAATCATATTTGTACAAACTGTCAACTAGATTACGATTTTTGAGTGCTTTAGGGAAATTAATGAACACAACAAAAGTGGCGTTATTTTATCCCCTATAGCGCTGCCATTACAAGTTTTAAAAAAACAGGCTTGTGCGGGCGATATGGGGGTTTTAAGCTCCATACCACACCAAAAACAAGTGCTTGATAGACATCAATGGGGGTCAGAAAGAAGTCTAACACCTGCGATTGCGGAAAGAAAAGCTCCTAACATAAACCCTAGGTCTAAACACTCCTAATCTGTTTCCCCCGACATCGCCGATGCCTGCCTACACTTATTAACCCCTAATCTGCCACTCCCAATATCGTTGCCACCTAAATAAAGGTATTAACCCCTGATCTGGCACTCCCTATATTGCCGCCACTATACTAAAGTTATTAACCCCTATTCCGTAGCACCCCAACATCACCCTCACTTTAATAAATCGATTAACCCCTATTTTGTCACTCCCCAACATCGCTGCAACTATATAAAGCTATTAACCCTAAACCTCTGGCCTTCCACATCACTACCACTAAATAAACCTATTAACTCCTAAACCGCCAGCCCCCGATATCGCAACAACGTAAATGAAACTATTAACCCCTAACCCTAACATAACCCTAAACCTAACGTAACCCTAACACCCCCTAACTTTATCATAATTAAAATAGAACTAAATTAAACTTACAATTATTAACTAAATAAACATATTAACCCCTTAACCACCAGCCCCGCATCTTGGCAACTACCTAAATTAAACTATTAACCCCTACACCTACCCCTAAACCTAACCCTACCCCTAAACCTAACCCTATCCCTAACACCCCCTAGCTTTAACATAATTAAAATAGATCTAAATTAAACTTGCAATTATTAACTAAATAAACCTATTGTCAAGGTATTTGAAATATTATTAAATAATATATAGAAGTATATTTATCTTTATTTAATAAATCTGTGGATGTGCACATGGTCTGTAGGACAAAGGATTATTTCTAAGAGATCTCCCCCACTCCAATTGCACAGGAGACATTCTTGGTTGAAATGAGAACAAAGGATTATCTCTGGGAGATCTCACACACTCAATATGTTAAATTATGCAATTGTATAATTTAGCAAGGAACTAAAATATAACACAGTTTATTAGACCATATGTATGATTGCTTGGGAATGTGAGATAAAATCTATTTACACCTCCCAATATACCTAGGAATCTAGCTCAGGTGACAAGTCATGTGAGATTTTCAGCATTTGCCCTTTGGTGCAGGGGACCCCATGTAGTGAATGGGAGACAGGGAGTCTGAAGTTACTGAAAGGGCAGTTAGAACATACAGCACACAGTGAAGACAAATGGCTTACATTATGATTTCAAAACAACTGTATATATTTTAGTGAGATATATATATATATATATATATATATAGTTATATATATATAGATAGATATATATATATATGAATATATATATGTATATTTTGAAAGCATTGAATATCTTAACCTCTGTGTTTTTAAATAAATATTTGTGGACCTGGAAAGAAATAATTAATGACACTTATTACTTTATTTCAGATGGAATGCCGCATGAAATGAAATATCATATCATATGAATGTGCAATAAATGTTTATAACGTTTCAAATACATCTTTTAAAATATAGTGAGATGAAGATATGGAAGCTACTTTGATGTGATATGACTATGAGATATAAATTTTCTGTTAGGCTAAATGAAATCTAAATTATTTTAATATAATGTTAGATATATGTGATGTTTCATATCAAAATGATCAGAAAATTCATTAAGATATAACTTATCCAAAACAAATATTATGAATAGTTGTCGCAGTAAATTATGATAAAATTAATAACCATTTCATAGAAATACTGATTTAAGTTGTTTCAAATGTTACTATGCCTGTTCATAATGCTGCCACCCGGTGTTGCCACGAGAGAACTACAGCCAGAAATATTTTTGGCTGTTGGAAATGGGATATCCAGTTATCCAATAGAGGGACAAGGTTTCGAAGGGCCACCCATATTTCACACCAATGATTAAACTATATAGTGGATGCAGAAGGAAGAAGAGGGAGACTGGCTACAGTTTTTTGAACTGACTGAAACTGTTTTGCGTGGGACACAGTCAAACTACAAAAACAAAGTGGGCCATATTTCTCCTATTCCATTGCAATTACACTTATTTTATATGAGGTGTGAAATTGGATCCGTTGCGAAAATTGGAAACTGGATTGCTGTTATTTGGTGATGTATATAAAAGTTTTATTATAAGATAAGTTATATGCATAGTCAATTTGTATTTAATAGATTTAAAGAAACAGTGTGTTTTAGTTAGCATTTCACAGCCTATATATATATATATATATATATATATATATATATATATTGTTTAAATCTGTATCTGATTTGCTAAGTAAATCATCTGTGCAAGTTCTGATATTGTAAGTTAATTCTGTATTAAGATAAATTGCAGTTAAATAGCAGAATATATATATATTATCCTATTGTTGAAAGAGCACAGTTTAGAATTGTACTGCTCGGATGTTAAAGGTTTTAGTCCCATTGTATTAAATAAATAAGGCTGAATTGTGAAGGTATATTTTTCTGGGTTTTGTAAGAAGGATAGCATATCTTAAGAGTTGGTTTTAACGCATATAAATGTTGTTTCATTTCCTTTTATTGCGAATATACTTCAATATGTTTATGGATATTAACTAAATAAAAGAATTCAGATATTTATATTAATTGTATGGTCTAGTAGATGCATGGTTGATTAGGGTTTCAATTTTTAAGGAAAATTAATATAAGATTGTGTTTATAACCCTGCCATAAACTGATATATTATTTGGATAGCACTACTAAGATTTTCATAAATATACTGACATAATAATTGGAGGCACTGCTGAGATTTATTAATATTCCATCATATTTGATGTAATATATTTGTAAATAGAAATTATTATAAAAGAAAAAAAAAATCATATTTCGATATTAATATTTTGAAGATATAATTTTTGAGGAGTTGAAATATTAAATTTCATATTTCGAGATTGATATTAATATCTTGAAATATTACTAAATATTAATTTTGAAAAATTAATAAAAATATAAATTTTTCATATTTCAAAATTAATCAAAAATATTAATTTTTCATATTTTCAAAGTTAATCAAAAATATTAATTTTTCATATTTCGAAATATTAATTTTTCATATTTTCAAAATTAGTCAAAATTATTAATTTTTCATATTTCGGAATATTAATTTTTCATATTTCAAAATTAATAATTTTTTTTTTTTTTAAATATAATTTTTTTTTTTCTTCTCTCTTTTTATTGGCAAAAAATTGTATTAGCGTTTTAGTTTAACTAAATACTAAACCAATACAATAATGTCTGTAGCCAGAAGTGACTCATTTAATTCTATACATAGCGATTAAATTGGTCCCATTACAATACCCATTACTAAAGGTCAGGTCCTTAAGAAAGATATCTTAAGTTACATTAAAGGGAAGTTAAATATTGCTGGTGAATTAAATGATTTTGTGGATATGCTTGAAACTAGGGCTAAAAATATTACCGTTAATAATATGTGGAATGAAGAGAATGAATTCTTCCAGGAATTATTAATGATTAATCAATGCAAAGCTCCCAAAAAGCGAGACGAACTAATACTAAAATCCTGGCCCCTTTTAATATGCATAATTGAAGAAATGTCATTTTGTGTCACAGAAAACGATTGCAAATACAGGAGCTAGAAAATAGTATTCGTTTCTCACGCAGACGCGAAGAGGGTTTAAAAATAGCCAAAAATAACATGGATGAATTTGCCCAAAACCTAACAGCCTTAGATAAGCATAATACAGACTTAATCGCACAGATACAAGATTTAAATAAACAGCTTGCGCAAAGCCAGAGAGAATTAAGCGATTTAAAAAGGTCATATCGCCATAATGAAAACCCTTATGTTAACAATGAGAATAATACAGATAATGCTAACTACTTTAGCGAACGCGTCAGGGACGAGGTACAAAAATATATAGAACAACATAGACAAATGACCCCTAACGGGTCAGAAATAGATTTCCCAAATAGACAATCCCCTCAGGATGTAAATCCAGAGGACAGCTGTAGCGCAGCTGGCGCGGGGGAGGGAAACTCTAACAGAGAAGTCCAGAGTAAGTCTGATAAAGTCTATGATTCCCATAAAATAATCACCTTCATACAACGCGCAGTACCTATATTATCCAATAAGGGAACAACATCTGTAATTGATCATTTACAGGCTTTTGAAAATGCGTTAGCTATAATGAATGTTACAAGTGAGAAATTGAAAATTGAATTTCTGCCTTGGGTATTTGACAGTAAGCATCACAAATTCTTTGCTTCACTAAAGGATATGAATATTCATTCCTGGAATGGGGTAAAACGACAATGCAGAAAAGAATTCAGGCAATATCGCACTAAAACTGCTGCGAAAATAGCGGTATATGGTTTAAAGTGTCGTGCGAATCAGAGTCCAATCGAATTCCTTTCTGTATTGAAAAATGCGTATAGTATGGCTGAAGATAATCCCAGATTTGATGGCTCAGAATTTGTAAATTTATTTTTTGAAGCATTGCCTACACCCATCAAAATTAACTTAGCTAGAGATTTTGATGAGGACTGCTCATTGGAATGGCTGATCAAAGATTACAAAATTATACTCTATTCAGCAGTCCATTGAGCAGGGGGTTAAAAAGGAATCAAAACCCAAAATTGTAGCAGAAACTAGGGTGTCACCTAAACCCCTCAATTTGGAGTCTAACAAGAGAACTTATGCAGAGGTGGCCAGTCAAAACAGGCCATCTCCACAGAGGTTTAACTCTGCCCCCTCCCCTACACAGGTTGAGGCGCAGGGAGACTATAACCAAAGTGGGGGACATAATCAGGTGAATAATTACTCACAAAGAGAATACTCACCAAATAATTGGTATCCACGCAAGGGTAGATACAATAGACGGCGAAGATATTCTCAGGGTAACCGGACACCCCAGGTATATAACGCTCCACAAAGTACTAATGCTGAACAAGCTGAACCCCAGGGGCAACCACGCCAGAATAGAAATAACGTCCCTGATTCTGAGGGAACCCAATGGTCCAGGAATCAGTACAATGGGGCACCAAGAGATAGGCCCAGGGGTAGAGGTAACTTGTACAATCAGGTAGATATGCTGTTTACCCAGTTAAATCGGTTGAGCAAACAAATCGCTAATATGAGTCAAAAATCTACGGCTCAGCAACCGAACAATACTTTTTTAGGGGTACAGCCAGTGGTCAGCAGTGGACCACAGGCACAGTCATAAATACTGCAGTATCACCTGAAGGGGAGGGGAGAGATATACAAAATGTAATAATAAATATCAATGATACTAATCATGTTCTCTCCCCACAGACCGGAAACGGACGATTTAGCCGTGATGACAAGCAACCTCATCCGGGAAAAGTTAACAAATCTCTTCCTTTGCAGCTCTCTCTTAACCTTGTTTCCACAGATGCAGTACAAAAGAATCCAGCCGACCCTGTCATAGAGGAAACAGGTAGGTATGAAGCTTCTTCTGCATCGGAAAGCATAGCAAACTCAGGTAATACGTGGCGAAGCCCACAAATGTATGATAACGCCAACTTTATGTGTGAAATGGTAGAAACTGCAGGAAGATATTATGTATTAGTTGAGCTGCAAGATTCAGTCTCCAACCCTATCAGGGGATTAATTGACACTGGGTCACAGGCAACTATCTTATCCCACAGGTACTACACACAGCTTAATGAGCTAACACCCCACAAACCTAAAATAAAAGAATTTGACGGTTCTCTAATAGGTGTTGGGGGTGACTCTCTAAAAGTCTATGGTACTGCCTGGTTAAAATTTAAATTGGGGAAGAGGGTCATAAGACACCCTGTCATTATAGTGGATCTGCCAACTGATCGTTTAATTATTGGTAGTGATCTCCTGAAACGATTAAGCACCATAATTGATTGCATAAATAATGTAATTTGGTCACAAGTTAAAAGGCCTATCAATTATGAAAAATCTGGTATATCTCACGCCCGACATAGCTGTCACGTGGTGGAAGAGAAACCAGATGCTGTGGAGATTCATTTCAGGAATAACTCTGTACCTGAAATCACTATTCTACAAATAGATGATCAAACTCCTTTTAGTGGCTCTGATGGTAATACTTTTAAAATTTCGCCCGGAAAGATAGCGAATATTTCCCTAGATGGCGATCATAAAATCCCTAAGGGGGGAAGCCACGCTCAATACCTCACAGGGATTGAGAGAGTTAAAGAGGATCTATTTATCCCTATACAAGTACATGACCTTGGAAAAACCAAGTATGCTAAAATAAACTTAAAACAGGAAGCTAGCTATATAAGCAAAGGTTTATTAGCGCAAATAGCTGAACCTAAAGTGATTAAATATCTTTCTCCCCAAGACCACTGTGTCCACAACCTGGATAACAGGTCTGAAAGCTATAACATCACAGCTAAGTGCTTATTATCTATCTCTATTGGTAATAAGTCAGTGAAGCACCTGTTTTTAGTTTTAAATACTCCCCATAATCAAATATACATTGGCAATGATATCTTACATAGATATGCCATACAAATAGATTTGATTAACTCTTGCCTTTGGAGCAGGTTAAAGGGGGACCCTGAAGTATTTCAGGATGAAAATGCAGCCCTAAAATCAAACCAGCAATTGCCATATGCTGTGAATATGCAGGTATCTAGCGATGTTATAATTCCTGCTGGGGCTGATAAATTTCTTTTACCCTTACAGGTAAAGAGAGGTCAGAAATTAAAAACTTCTGAAACACTGATTTGCCTCTCCCATAGAATACAAAATCTGGGTGTTACAGTAACCTACACTCCTATGGTGAATATTGGAACTATTCCTATACATATTATTGTACATAACATGACCCCACAGGATATAACCTTATCCAAGGGAACTACCGTAGGATATGCACTGGAATCAAGTTATTACACTTTTGGATTCCAGAATAATGTAATTGTGCTAATACCTGAAGGATACCTAACTGAAGAACAATTAATAGAACAATCCTTTGCATCCATGCCAGAGGGTCTATTTAATATTCAGTCTATTTATCCCTTCAGCTCAGAGGAAGGCATCTGTAAAATTGAAGAAGCCTCTCTAGTGTTTGATCAGCCAATCAAACAGCAAGATTACGCCAATACCCAGAGTCGTGGGAGCAATGTAAATTATAATCAAGGGGATCTCACCTCTAGACTGGAAGAAGCCTATGAAATAGGACAGCCTGAAATCTTTCCAGGATTTCAGCAAATAGTCGAAGAGCAAATATCCTTAGCTAATGGCTGTTCCAGCGATGATGAACGCCAACAGCTGCGAGAAATCCTGATGGAGTACAAGGATATTTTCGCTAAGGATTCTTATAACTGTGGTACTACAGACTTACACATTGCAAGGATACAAACAGATCCTAATGCGCCACCTGTGTTTGTCAAACAATACAGACTTCCCTTAGCCTCATATGATTCTCTTGCAGAGATCATAAGGAATTTGGAAGAAAGAGGTATTATCAGACAGGTGCACAGCTGTTATAATAATCCTATTCTAGGTGTCCTTAAGCCCAATGGACAATGGCGTTTGTGTGCTGACTTAAGACAGCTAAACAAACGAGTGTACATGTCTGGCTGGCCTGTACCATACATTGACCAATGCCTAGCACAAATGCAGGGATCCAAAATATTCACTGCCATTGATTGTGCACAGGGATATTGGACCATAAAGGTACATGAAGAGGACTAATATAAGCTAGCATTCTCCTTCCAAAAGGTCCAATATGCATTTCAAAGACTTCCTTTTGGATACATAAATTCTGGACATGAATTTGCTGTATTCATGCATAAGGCTATGCCTGATGCACTGGAAAGGGGGACCTTATCTTATGTTGATGATGTTTTAATCAAAAGCACAGACTTTGAAAAACACATCGCAGAGCTTAAACACGTCCTCAGCCAACTTAAAAGGGCAGGTGTCAAATTATCCCTGCAAAAAGCTCAATGATGCCGCACTCGTGTAAACTTCTTGGGACATGAAGTTACCTCTGAAGGATTAAATCCCCAGAAGAAAAAGGTGGAAGCTATAGTGAATTCTAAAAACCCAACTAACTTAAAGGAATTGAGATCATTCCTGGGTATGACAAATTATTCTCGCAAATTCATTGATAATTATGCGGAATTAGCTAAACCACTACTACTTCTCCTAAAGAAAGAGGTGAAATGGCACTGGAGTGAGTCTCAAGAGACAGCCATCAGAGAGCTGAAGAGAAAACTCACTCAAGCACCTTGCTTAGCGTACCCTAAAGGTGGTAAACCTTTCTTCTTAGAGACAGGTTACACAGATGTGAGCATGAGTGCTGTTTTATACCAAAAGCATGATAATTTGAACAAAGCCATTGCTTATGCGAGCAAAAATCTATCCCCAGTAGAAATAAAGTTTAACAATTGCGAAAAAGCCCTCTTATCTACTGTATGGGCTCTACAAAATTTCCGCAGCTATATACAGGGCGAGAAAATTATTGTAGAAACGGCCCACCAGCCTTTGCTATATTTGCAGAGTGAGAGAATAAGAGATGGGAATTTGTCTAATAGCCGCATAACAGCGTGGACTCTTTCCTTGCAAGGCTGGCCATTAGAAATTCGCTACAAGCAGAATAAAAAGAATCCAGTTGCACAGGGACTTGCTGAGCTCCACGACTGTACTGCTAGAGATCCTGGGGAAGAATTATCAGAAGATGATTTTCTGGAGAAACAATTGCTTTCCCCATATAAAATGTACAATGAGGACCATTGTCAAACATTACCTTGGGTATATGTTGATGGTTGTTCTTACCATGCCACTATTGATAATGAGCGCAGATTAGTCGCTGGCATTGGTATAACTGGGGAAAATGGATTCCCAAATATATCTATAGGTTTCAACATTGGACCAAGATCCGGTCAAGTTGCAGAACTAACTGCTGTTTTGAAAACCATTGAAATGGCTATTGAACATGGTATTCATGAATTTGTGATCATAACTGACTCAAATTATGTGCGTGACAGTTTTGTTGAATACCTGCCAACTTGGAAAAGAAATGGCATGCAGAAAAGCAATAACAAACCAGTCAAGCATGGCAAGTTGTTCTGCGAGATTGATAATCTGGTAGTATCCAATGACTTAACCATACACTGGAAAAAGACCAAGGGTCATTCCAGAGTTTTAGGTCCTGATAAGGAAGGCAATGACCTTGTGGATTCATTAGCCAAACAAGGAGCCATAACTGGAGAACTCCTTAATATTGACCATTTAATGGGTGCGATTCAGGTAGAAGCCATTACCAGAAACCAGGCAAAACAACAGAGTGAGCCTAACTTGGTACAATGGAGTCAGGATTCTCCTAGTGAGGACCTGATCACTAGTCAAAAAGAAGACCCCATTGTAGGCATCTTCTATAAACACATAGAAGATCCTGAAAGCAACCCCATCTCAAAAGATGATTGCATTGGCAAAGAAGATCTTAGAATCTTAATGAAATCTAGATCACAATTCAAGTTACAGGATGGTTTGTTAATTAGAACCTCCAAAACTGGCATCCAGCAGTGGGTAGTACCCACCAAGTTCAGGGGTCTAATGCTTCAACATGCCCATCATGCTCCCACATCTGGTCATCGTGGTGCCAAACTCACGTATGAAATATTACGTGATTACGCTTTTTGGCCACACATGTTGAAAGATGTTCAAACCTACTGTCAAGGGTGTTTAATCTGTCCACAGTTCCAACCCACTGCACCAACGCATAGAGCGCCATTGCAGAAGAGGGGGATGGTAATGCCATGGTCAGATATACAAATTGATTTTATTGGTCCAGTAACAAGATCATCAAGAGGTAACAAATACATGTTAACCGTGACATGCCTGTTCACTAAATGGGTAGAGTGCATTAGTGCACCTAACAATAGTGCTGAAACATGTGCAGCATTGCTCATCAACCATGTATTTTCCAGATTTGGTTTGCCCCAAAGAATCGAATCAGATCGGGGGACCCACTTCACTAGCGAAATGATGACAAAAATTTGGAAAATACTAGGGGTTAAAAGAAAGCTCCATATTGCTTATAGAGCTTCCTCAAGTGGTGGTGTAGAGCGTTACAACCAGTCTATTGTTAAAATCCTCAAAAAGTTTGTGAGTGAAACAGGTAAAGACTGGGGTGTAAAACTACCTCTAGTCTTAATGGCATTAAGAGCAACTCCAAGTAGTGCTACCAAGAATGTCACCTTTTGAACTGATGACTGGTAGAAGAATGGTTCTACCTCAGCATCTGCTGTACCGTACATCAGACCAAAACTTGATAAACGCTGCCAATACACATCAATATGTGGAAAACCTAAGAAAGCATCTGCAATATGCCTTTGAATTTGCTCAAAGGAATTTAGAAAGAGCCGCAACTGCCACTAAAACCTATTATGATCTCAAAACATCCAAAAAGGAATATGAAATAAATGATAAAGTTTATCTTTATAACTTTGGAAGAGATCAGGTTAGGGAGAAGAAATTTCTTCCCTCATGGAAAGGTCCTTTCGTCATTACTGACAAAATATCTCCAGTGGCCTATAAAATACGGATCCCCAAAAATGAAAGTTTCATAGATAAATGGGTCCATATCAATCAATTGCGAGCGTGTCATCCCAGATCCCAACTACAAGTCATAGAAGGAGAATGAAGTGTCATATCCCCAAATGAACTAAAGACATACTGTAGTTTAAAGATGCCTAACTGATAAACATGAAGGTTCAAAATTGACAGACTATCTACATAGAAGACTGTCCATGATGTGTACGGTCAACATCCTCACCAAATACCACTAACTTTGATCCAATTCAAATACATGTGTCCTACATATTTTTGAATTAGAAAGGGGGATTTATGTCAAGGTATTTGAAATATTATTAAATAATATATAGAACATAGTAACATAGTAACATAGTAACATAGTAGATAAGGTTGAAAAAAGACTGAAGTCCATCGAGTTCAACCTATACAAATCTAAAATACTTACAAAAAGCTCCAGTTAAGCTTAAATAACCCCATTAAAATGTGACCCATTTAATACTAGTAATCATATCCATGAATTTTGTTTATATACAGAAATTTATCCAGACTATTTTTAAATGTATCTATGGTATTGGCATTCACTACCTCCTTTGGTAATGAGTTCCACAATTTTATTGCTCTTACAGTGAAAAAACGTTTCCGTTGCAGGAGATTAAATCTCCTTTCCTCCAACCTTAAATTATGACCTCTTGTCAGAACCAATTTTCTTGGAATAAAAAGAGCTTCTGCCATCTCTGTATATGGGCCTTGAATATATTTATATAAAGTAATCATGTCACCTCTCAAGCGCCTTTTTTCTAAAGAGAACAGACCCAGTTTGGCTAGCCTCTCCTCATAGGTTAATTTCTCCAATCCCCTTATTAGCTTTGTGGCCCTTCTCTGAACTTTTTCTAGTTCTGCAATATCTTTTTTAGCAATCGGTCCCCAGAACTGCACTCCAAACTCAAGGTGAGGTCTTACCAGGGCTTTATATAATGACAGAATTATGCTTTCCTCCCTTGAATCAATGCCTCTTTTAATACATGCTAGTATCTTATTAGCCTTTGAAGCCGCTGCCCTGCATTGTGCACTCATCTTTAGCTTGTTATCTATTACTACTCCCAAATCCCTTTCCTCCTGTGTTTGGCTAAGTCTTGTCCCATTTAAAAAATACATAGCCTGCTTATTTTTACTTCCAAAATGTAGAACCTTACATTTTTCCGTATTAAATCTCATTTTCCATTCACTTGCCCATAGTTCTAATTTTAGCAAATCCCTTTGCAAAGAGAGTTCATCCTGCTCTGACCTAATGACCTTACTTAACTTAGTATCATCTGCAAAAATAGAGATGTCGCTATTTAATCCTTGCTCCAAGTCATTTATAAAAATATTAAAAAGAACAGGGCCCAGTACTGATCCCTGGGGGACGCCACTGATTACCTTTGTCCAATCTGAGTATGATCCATTTACTGCTACTCGTTGCTCCCTATCTTTTATCCAGTTATTTATCCATGAGCTAACATTTTCAGCTATTCCCAGTCCCTTAATTTTGTGCATTAATCTCTCATGTGGCACTGTATCAAATGCCTTTGCAAAATCTAAGTATATCACATCAACTGATTCCCCTTTATCTATATTTTTACTTACTTCCTCGTAGAATCTAATTAGATTAGTTTGACATGATCTATTTCTCCTAAAGCCATGCTGATTAGAACTCATAATCTTGTTTACACGAATATGCTCATCAATATAATCCCTTATAATCCCTTCAAATATCTTCCCCACTATTGATGTCAGACTAACTGGTCTATAGCTTCCTGGATCATCCCTGCTTCCCTTTTTGAAGAGTGGCACCACATCAGCTTTACGCCAATCCTGGGGTACCATGCCTGAGGATAATGAGTCTTGAAAAATTAAGAGTAAAGGTTTGTCTATAACAGTGCTAAGTTCCCTTAACACCCTTGGGTGTATTCCATCTGGGCCTGGAGTTTTATTTACCTTAATATTTTTTAGTTTTTTCCTGATATCCTCTAAACAAAACCCAGTTAGTGGTATGGACTGGCATGTTCTATTCTGTTCCAAAGTATCATTCAATGGTTCCTCTCTTGTGTATACTGAAGAAAAAAACTGGTTTAGTACCTCAGCCTTCTCCCTGTCATTATTTATCATGCTACCCTCCACACATTTTAATGTACCTATATTATCCTTCTTAGATTTTTTGCTATTTATGTACTTAAAGAACCTTTTAGGGTTAGACTTAGAATCCTTGGCAATTAATTTTTCATATTCAATTTTGGCTAATTTGATTGCTTTTTTGCATGCTTTGTTACATTCCTTATAAATATTGTATGCTGAGTCTGTACTATTTTCTTTTAATAATTTAAATGCCCTACGTTTTTTCCTAATTTCTTTTAACACATTTATATTTAGCCATAACGGCTTATTTTTTTTATTTTTATTTTTATAACCATATGGTATGTATTGATATGTATATTTATTTAACAAATTTTTAAATATTATCCATTTATCCTCTGTATTTTTATTAGAAAATACATTGTCCCAATTTATATTATTTAATGATTTCCTTAAATCGTTGAATTTTGCTTTCTTGAAATTAAAAGTCTTAGTTAAGCCTTTAAAACACTGCATATGAAAAGAGATTTCAAATGTGACCATGTTATGATCACTGTTACCCAAATGTTCTTTGATTTCTATGTTTGATATTATATCTGTATTGTTTGATAGCACTAAATCCAATATAGCTTTACTCCTAGTTGGCTCCTCTATTAATTGTGACAAGAAGTTATCCCTGAGAACATTTAAAAATCTATCCCCCTTAGCTGAATTACTAGTTTCATTGGCCCAGTTTATATCAGGGTAGTTAAAATCTCCCATAATTACAGCACTGTTATTAGCAGCCTTACCTATTTGCATTAGTAGTTGAGTTTCCTCTGGGTCACTAATGTTGGGAGGCTTGTAGCATGTTCCTAGTAATATTTTTTTTGGATTTTTCCCCCCACTCTTTATTTCAACCCACAGGGTCTCTACATTGTCACTTGTATCATAAATATCTTCCCTTATTGTAGGTTTAAGGTCAGGTTTAATATACATGCAGATTCCTCCACCCCTTTTATTATTCCTGTCCCTCCTAAATAATGTATACCCCTCTAAGTTAACTGCCCAGTCATGTGAATCATCCCACCAAGTTTCAGTTATACTGATAACATCATAGTCCTCTTCTGCAACTAAGAGCGTCAGCTCCCCCATTTTACCTGTCATGCTTCTTGCATTTGTTGTCATACATTTAATTTTCATGTGCTTTCTGCTGCTACTTGGTGTACTTTCCTCTATACTTTCTAATGTGACATTTCTTAAGTCATCCCTTCCTTGAGATATTAATGGAGAGACATATTCAGACACTGATCTCTCTGTTCTATTTTGTTCAAATTGACCCTCCCCCCCTTTGCCTAGTTTAAAAGGTTCTCTAAACGTGCTACCATCCTTTCCCCCAACACACCTGCACCCATGTCATTCAGGTGTAATCCATCCTTACTGTACAATTTGTACCCTAGTGAAAAATCAGCCCAGTGTTCTAAAAAGTCAAACCCCTCATTTTTACACCATGTTTTTAGCCATGAATTAACAGACCTTAGCTCCTTCTGCCTTACTGAGTTAACACACGGCACTGGTAATATCTCAGAAAATATTACTTTGGATGTCCTTGCTTTAAGCTTGCTACCTAACTCCCTGAAGTCATTTTTTAGGACTCTCCATCTCCCACTGATTTCTTCATTAGTACCAATATGCACCATGACTGCAGGATCAGACCCGCATCCCTCTAACAATCTATCAATACGCTCCACAATATGCCTAACACGAGCCCCTGGAAGACAGCAAACTGTTCTATGTAAAGGGTCTGGATGACAAATTACCCTATCAACCTTCCTTATAATAGAGTCTCCTACCACCAACATCTGCCTCTGGCCCTGACTTGTATGCCCCTCTTCCATGACTGAAGGACTGCCCACCATAGTATGCTCCTCTTCCACAGCTAAAGGACTGTTCACTATACTAGGCAACACGGCCCTCTCTGACACTGCCACCCCTGAACTGATATCCCCAACATCTTCACTTAATCTTGCAAATCTATTGGGGTGTATCAGCTCAGAACTGGCCTGTCTCTTCCGCTTACTTCGCCCTCTAACTGTGACCCAGCTACATCCTGGAGTCTCCTCATCTGAATCCTCCCCATTCCCACTGCTGGAACCATTAACAACCAGCTCAGTCCTATCCATTTCCCTTTCAAGTGTCTGAATTTCATGTAGTGTTGCAATTCGTTCCTCCAGATCCCCAATACGAGTTTCTAAAGAGACAATATGCTCGCACTTGCCACAAACATATAATCCCAGAAGCGGCTGCTCCAGTGATGCAAACATGTGGCAAACTGTACACTGAATGAGATTCTCACACATTCTTAATAAAAGGTTTAACTTAAAAGTATTAAATAAATATATTTCCCCTTGGTTACCCCAAACCCTTGTTTGCCTAACTACCTTGGTTAGCTAACTATTATACTTAAACAGACAATGTTACTTTAACAGAGAATCAATACAGCAAGCCTAAAAGAGCAAGCTCACAGAGTAAATGTGCTAAATTTATAGGCTTCCAAGGCCCAAACAGATGAAAATAATCCCACCCCTAATTACCCACACAGACAGAAAAACAAAAAAAAAAAAAAAAAAAAAAAAAAAAAAAAAAAAATGGAATGCTAGAAATAAAGTTATTTAGTTATTTCCTTTTTTTAAAATAAAAATGCAACCCTTGCAAAGCAAATAATTTAGAAAATAGCTTGGTTAGCTATTATACTTAAACAGACAATGTTACTTTAACAGAGAATCAATAGAAGTATATTTATCTTTATTTAATAAATCTGTGGATGTGCACATGGTCTGTAGGACAAAGGATTATTTCTAAGAGATCTCCCCCACTCCAATTGCACAGAAGACATTCTTGGCTGAAATGAGAACAAAGGATTATCTCTGGGAGATCTCACACACTCAATATGTTAAATTATGCAATTGTATAATTTAGCAAGGAACTAAAATATAACACAGTTTATTAGACCATATGTATGATTGCTTGGGAATGTGAGATAAAATCTATTTACCCCTCCCAATATACCTAGGAATCTAGCTCAGGTGACAAGTCATGTGAGATTTTCAGCATTTGCCCTTTGGTGCAGGGGACCCCATGTAGTGAATGGGAGACAGGGAGTCTGAAGTTACTGAAAGGGCAGTTAGAACATACAGCACACAGTGAAGACAAATGGCTTACATTATGATTTCAAAACAACTGTATATATTTTAGTGGATATGAGATATATATATATATATATGTATATTTTGAAAGCATTGAATATCTTAACCTCTGAGTTTTTAAATAAATATTTGTGGACCTGGAAAGAAATAATTAATGATACTTATTACTTTATTTCAGATGGAATGCCGCATGAAATGAAATATCATATCATATGAATGTGCAATAAATGTTTATAACGTTTCAAATACATCTTTTAAAATATAGTGAGATGAAAATATGGAAGCTACTTTGATGTGATATGACTATGAGATATAAATTTTCTGTTAGGCTAAATGAAATCTAAATTATTTTAATATAATGTTAGATATATGTGATGTTTCATATCAAAATGATCAGAAAATTCATTAAGATATAACTTATCCAAAACAAATATTATGAATAGTTGTCGCAGTAAATTATGATAAAATTAATAACCATTTCATAGAAATACTGATTTAAGTTGTTTCAAATGTTACTATGCCTGTTCATAATGCTGCCACCCGGTGTTGCCACGAGAGAACTACAGCCAGAAATATTTTTGGCTGTTGGAAATGGGATATCCAGTTATCCAATAGAGGGACAAGGTTTCGAAGGGCCACCCATATTTCACACCAATGATTAAACTATATAGTGGATGCAGAAGGAAGAAGAGGGAGACTGGCTACAGTTTTTTGAACTGACTGAAACTGTTTTGCGTGGGACACAGTCAAACTACAAAAACAAAGTGGGCCATATTTCTCCTATTCCATTGCAATTACACTTATTTTATATGAGGTGTGAAATTGGATCCGTTGCGAAAATTGGAAACTGGATTGCTGTTATTTTGTGATGTATATAAAAGTTTTATTATAAGATAAGTTATATGCATAGTCAATTTGTATTTAATAGATTTAAAGAAACAGTGTGTTTTAGTTAGCATTTCACAGCCTATATATATATATATATATATATATATTGTTTAAATCTGTATCTGATTTGCTAAGTAAATCATCTGTGCAAGTTCTGATATTGTAAGTTAATTCTGTATTAAGATAAATTGCAGTTAAATAGCAGAATATATATATATTATCCTATTGTTGAAAGAGCACAGATTAGAATTGTACTGCTTGGATGTTAAAGGTTTTAGTCCCATTGTATTAAATAAATAAGGCTGAATTGTGAAGGTATATTTTTCTGGGTTTTGTAAGAAGGATAGCATATCTTAAGAGTTGGTTTTAACACATATAAATTTTGTTTCATTTCCTTTTATTGCGAATATACTTCAATATGTTTATGGATATTAACTAAATAAAAGAATTCAGATATTTATATTAATTGTATGGTCTAGTAGATGCATGGTTGATTAGGGTTTCAATTTTTAAGGAAAATTAATATAAGATTGTGTTTATAACCCTGCCATAAACTGATATATTATTTGGATAGCACTACTAAGATTTTCATAAATATACTGACACTATTAACTCCTTAACCGCCAGCCCCCCACATCGCAACTACCTAAATTAAACTATTAACCCCTACACCTCCCCCTAAACCTAACCCTAACACCCCCTAACTTTAACATAATTAAAATAGATCTAAATTAAAGTTACAATTATTAACTAAATAATACCTATTCAAAACTAAATACATACTTACCTGTGAAATAAAACCTAAGCTAGTTACAATATAACTATCCTTATAAAAAATAAAAAAAATGGTCAAAGTATGTGCCGCTGTCAGAGCCTAAGCTTTATTCACACCTACCAAGAGCTCCTACAACAACCCGGCTGGTAACAAGTGACTTTGTTCATCCTGCTACAGTACTCCGTTCCTGGTGCTACAACTCACCTTTCAGCTCAGCCTATATGGCGGGTCCTCTACTGCCTCAAACTAGAATTGGCATAGGTTGATTCCCCACGAAGCGTAGCCTGCTTACTGTGTAACACTCGCATACTTGATCAGAAGCAGCTTTTTATACTGCCGGGACGATAGTCACTGGTACCATATCTCTGGAACACTTAGAATCCCCTGTGCCAAGGATCTCTCCATTTCACATCCTTGTAAGAACTATAGAGTGTTATACATATCAGATGACGATAATCACCTTGCTCCTATATGATCTTGCCAACTGCCTCTGCTCCAGAGCCAGCGGAGCACCCACAACTCCAGCTCTAGCGCTCACTCTCAACATTTGATTTACTGTTTGTAGGAGTCTAATTTGACTTATATATGCTCTCAGATGTTATCTTTTACATTCTCAGCAAACCTAGTTGGGTGCTTCTCCTATTGAGATAATGGCCCAAAAGTTACTAGCACCATTTATCTATATATGTATGTTTATAAATATTTATCCTACCTAGACTGGTTCTCATACTCTCTCACCCAAATGTTTTGCTTTAGTACACCTAGGGCAAGGTGCGCTCAATAGTTCAGTGACTGCTATATATATGAAGCTAACACAATAGTGATTACTACCTGTAAAGTTTAGTTCGTTTTTTTTTGCTGTGGTGTAAGCCTCCATTACGCTTTGAAAAGGGACATATTAATCTATTGCATAACATAAGGCTCTAGTACTAAATGCTTATTTCTGCTAAGATGTCACAATTTTTCCCTTCAGGATCCTACTTAGTGGCATTGAGGTTACCGATACTATCTGATGCCACACATTAACCCTATAAGTTTGTTGTTTCCTGTTTTGAACAAAGTTTTTGTAACCCCTATAGTATGCCTTTTGACACAGCATATCTGATACTTAGCTATTTTGAATGTAGCGGTAGACCCCTGAATCCCCTCAGAGCTGTGGTCACTATCTAGACTACTTTTTTTTAACTTTAGCAAGTGAAACTTTTGACATATATTCAGCCCCTTATAAATTCTGTACACATATACCCACTCCACTATTCCAATGGTAGGTTTAATGCTGTGCACTATTTTTGTTACTGCTTACTATATTATCCAGGTCTTGTGTCATCTATTCTATTAGCATTCCCTACCACATTTAGGTTTGCGTTAAGCACTACAGCACTCCCATAAAGGTCACACCGTGTCCACTCTAATAGCTAATAACCAACTCGCTACTACATATATTACATTCACCAAGCTAGACCTCTCTCAGAATCTAAGGGAACTCTTTTAGACATCTAATCTACTTTTTATCTGACATATCTATGTTATCCTAATACTAAAACACAAAAGCCCCTTATCCCTATAATAACCATCCCTCTTGCCATGGTATACTAAAGTTTCTTACCCCACATACAATTCTGCGGTCCTCTCTTAGTTAGCTCCTTCCCTCCTACCCTCCCTATACTGAGCGGCTCTGGCCCGCTGATTCCCCCTCCCCCCTTAACAATTCTGGCACAAGAACTGCCAGACTATATGCTAATCCCCCACATTTTTCATTATAAGATTTAAAAATACACTCCTTAATTATAGCGGGGGATATTAACCACACAATAATATTCAAAATGAGGTCCTATATTATTCAGTCCATTTTCCTTTTACTACATCACATAATGGCTTTCTCTATGCTCTTATTCTTATTTGCCCATTCCAAACCATGACTTCTTTTACTTTAATACAGGAGACTGTAATGGGAGACACAGTCTTATCTGATTTTATGGCAACCTCTTACTCCCCTTAGTTAATTATTTGTTATTATTACTTACGTATGCTCCTTTTTAGAATGTTGGAATGGTTGGTGAAGTCATTACCTCTGTTTTATCTCACAATCTACAATGGTCTTGATTGCATTGTTTCTCATGCTTTTTATGTCATGCTGAATTAACCATATATGGACAACGCCTGTATACTAATGTTTATTATCACCTCAATAAAAAATTGTTTAAAAAAAAAATAAAGAAATAAAAAAAAATAATAAAAAAAAAATTATCCAAAATAATAAAAAATATTCCTATTCTAATACCCTTTAAAAAAAATAAAAAAGCCTAATGTAAAATAAACTACCAAGGGCCCTTAAAAGGGCCTTTTGTAGGACATAGCCCTAAAGATAATAGCTTTTTTCCTACAAATATACAAACACCCCCTAAAAAAATACATTACACAAAATAAGAAACAAATTATCAAAAATAATAAAAATTATTCCTATTCTAATACCCATTAAAAACACCCCAAAATAAAAAATGTAATCTAGAATAAACTACCAATGGCCATTAAAAGGGCCTTTTGTAGGGCATTGCCCTAAAGATATAAGCTCTTTTTCTGAATAAAATACGAATACCCACTAACATTACAAACCCCAACCCCCCAAACTCACAAAATAATAAAAACTATCTAAAAAACCGAAGCTACCCTTTGCCCTGAAAATGGCATTTGTATGGGCATTGCCCTTAAAAGGGCATTTAGCTCTTTTAATGCCTAAACCCTAATCTAAAAATCAAAACCCACCCAAAAAAACCTTAAAAAAAACCTAACACTAACCCCCGACAGTTTTTTAAATACTGCTTCAACGATCTTCATTGCCGCGGAGAAGTCCTCATCCAGGCGACGAGAAGTCTTCATCCAGACGGCCTCTTCAATCTTCATCCCGGCGGAGAAGTTCTCATCCAATCGGTGAGAGTCTTCATCCAGACGGCCTCTTCAATCTTCATCCAGGCGGCATCTTCTATCTTGATCCCGGCGGCGCGGAGTGGGTACATCCTGAAGACTCCGGCCCAGATCATCCTCTTCATACGGACGCCGCCGTATACTGAATCTTCAATGCAAGGTACGCAATTCAAAATGGCATCCCTTGCATTCCTATTGGCTGAAAGATTTGAATCAGCCAATAGATGAGAGCTGCTAAAATCCTATTGGCTGTTCAAATCAGACAATAGGATTTAAGCAGCTCTAATTCTATTGGATGATGTATACTGAATCTTCAATGCAAGGTACGCAATTCAAAATGGCATCCCTTGCATTCCTATTGGCTGAAAGATTTGAATCAGCCAATAGAATGAGAGCTGCTTAAATCCTATTGGCTGTTCAAATCAGCCAATTTAGTTTAGTTTTTTTTTGTAATTTAGTCTTTTGTTTTGTAATTAGATACTTTGTAATTTTTAGAGTAGTGTTAGGATTTTTTTAATGTGTAGTTTAGTTTATTTAATTGGTATTTTAATTTTAGTTTAATAATTATATTAGTTTAATTGTTAGTTTAACCTTTGTTTTTTTAATTTGACAGGTAAGTTTAAATTTAATTTAAGGAAGGGAAATTGTAATTTTAATATAACGTTTAGAGGTTACTAGTTTAATTTAGTTTATTGCGATGTGGGTGGCTTCCGGTTTAGGGGTTAATAGTTTAATTTATTATATTTCGTTGTGGGGGGCTTTAGGTTTAGAAGTTAATAGGTTTATTATAGTGGCGGCGGTGTAGGTCTTAATAACTTTAGTACAGTGGGGGCGATGTGGGCGGCCGGCAGATTAGGGGTTAATAATATTTAAATAGTGTTTGCGATGCGGGAGGGCGGCGGTTTAGGGGTTAAAAACTTTTGTATAGTGGTGACGATGTCGGGGAGTGGCGGAATAGGGGCTAATACATTTTCTTAGTGGGGGCGATGTTGGGAGCGGCAGAGGGGTTAATACATTTATTATAGTGTTTACAATGCGGGAGGGCCTCGGTTTAGGGGTTAATAGGTAGTTTATGTGTGTTAGTATACTTTTTAACACATTAGTTATGAGTTTTATGTTACAGCTTTGTAGCGTAAAACTCATAACTACTGACTTTAGATGGCGTTACAGATCTTGTAACACCTATACCGACAAGACTCGTAATGCCTGCGGTGCTGTTTTAGCGCTGAAAATACCATATTTTCAGTGTTAAAAGACGAACGCACAAACTTGTAATCTAACTATGTGTTTACTGTAAATATGTCACATCCCAATGCTCTTCATATAGGGTAATATGTTCTAATTATTTTTAAATAGATATTCCTATATATATATATATATATATATATATATATATATATATATATATATATATATATATATATATATATACCTATATATAAATCTATATCTACACACAAATATATATTTATAGATATATATTGTACCAAAATACCTTTAAGTGACGTCATCCAAGATGGTGTCCCTTCAATTCCGATTGGCTGATAGAATTCTATCAGCCAATCGGAATTAAGGTAGAAAAAATCCTATTGGCTGATTGGATCAGCCAATAAGATTGAACTTCAATCCAATTGGCTGATTGGATCAGCCAATAGGATTTTTTCTACCTTAATTCCGATTGGCTGATAGAATTCTATCAGCCAATCGGAATTGAAGGGACACCATCTTGGATGACGTCACTTAAAGGTACCGTCATTTAGTCGTCGGATGTCGTTGGAAGAGGATGTTGCGCTTCGGATGTCTTGAAGATGGACCCTCTCCGCTCCGGATGGATGAAGATAGAAGATGCCGTCTGGATGAAGACTTCTGCCCGTCTGGAGGACCTTTTCTGCCCGGATAGGATGAAGACTTCTGCCCGTCTGGAGGACCACTTCTGCCCAGTTGGGTGAAGACATCTCAAGGTAGGGTGATCTTCACGGGGTTAGTGTTAGGTTTTATTAAGGGGGGATTGGGTGGTTTTTAGAGTAGGATTGAGTGTGTGGGTGGTGGGTTTTAATGTTGATGGCGTCCCTTCAATTCCGATTGGCTGATAGAATTCTATCAGCCAATCGGAATTAAGGTAGAAAAAATCCTATTGTCTGAACCAATCAGCCAATAGGATTGAGCTCGCATTCTATTGGCTGTTCCAATCAGCCAATAGAATGCGAGCTCAATCCTATTGGCTGATTGGATCAGCCAATAAGATTGAACTTCAATCCTATTGGCTGATTGGATCAGCCAATAGGATTTTTTCTACCTTAATTCCGATTAATTCTATCAGCCAATCGGAATTGAAGGGACACCATCTTAGATGACGTCACTTAAAGGTATCGTCATTTAGTCGTCGGATGAGGATGCTCCGCATTGGATGTCTTGAAGATGGACCCATTCCGCTCCGGATGGATGAAGATAGAAGATGCCGTCTGGATGAAGACTTCTGCCCGTCTGGAGGACCTCTTCTGCCTGGATAGGATGAAGACTTCTGCCCATCTGGAGGACCACTTCTGCCCAGTTGGGTGAAGACATCTCAAGGTAGGGTGATCTTCACGGGGTTAGTGTTTCTTTTTTTTATTAAGGGGGGGATTGGGTGGGTTTTAGAGTAGGATTGGGTGTGTGGGTTTTAATGTTGGGGGGGTATTATATTTGTAATTTAGTATAGGGTAAGGATTTTTATTATTTTGGGCGGCTTTTTTATTTTATTAGGGGGATTGGGTTAGGTGTAATTAGTTTTCAAAAAATTGTAATTATTTTATTATTTTCTGTAATTTTTAGTGTTTTATTTTTTCGTACTTTAGTTTATTTAATTGTATGTAATTTAGGGAATTAATTTAATTGTAGGGTAGTGTTAGGTGTTAGTGTAACTTAGGTTAGGTTTTATTTTACAGGTAAATTTGTACTTATTTTAGCTAGGTACTTATTAAATAGTTAGTAACTATTTAATAAATATTCTACCTAGTTAAAATAAATACAAAGTTGCCTGTAAAATAAAAATAAACCCTAAGCTAACTACAATGTAACTATTAGTTATATTGTAGCTAGCTTAGGGTTTATTTTATAGGTAAGTATTTAGTTTTAAATAGGAATAATTTAGTTAATGCTAGGAATATTTATTTAGATTTATTTAAATTTTATTTAAGTTAGGGGGTTAGGTTTATGGTTAGACTTAGATTTAGTGGTTAATAACTTTATTATAGTGTCGGCGACGTTGGGGGCGGCAGATTAGGGGTTAAAAATTGTAGGTAGGTTGCAACAACATTGGGGCAGCAGATTAGGGGTTAATAAATATAATGTAGGTGTCGGCGATGTTGGGGGCGACAGATTAGGGTTTCATAAGTATAATGTAGATGCCGGCGGTGTCCGGAGCGGCAGATTAGGGTTAATAAGATTATGCAGATGGCGACGATGTTGGGGTCGGCAGATTAGGGGTTAATAAATTTAAGATTATGGGTGTTTAGACTCGGGGTTCATGTTAGGGTGTTAGGTGTAGACATAAATTTACTTTCCCCATAGGAATCAATGGGGCTGCGTTAGGAGCTGAACGCTGCTTTTTTTCAGGTGTTAGTTTTTTTTTCAGCCGGCTCTGGCCCATTGATTTCTATGGGGAAATCGTGCACGAGCATGTTTAGCTAGCTCACCTCTACCGTAAGCAGCGCTGGTATTACAGTGAGATGTGGAGCTAAATTTTGCTCTCCGCTCACTTTTCTGCAGCTAACGCCGGGTTTAAAAAAACCTGTAATACGTTGTTTATAGGTGAGCGGTGAGCAAAAACTGCTCGTTAGCACCGCAAGCCTTACCGACAAAAACTAGCCGTAAATTTGGCTTTTTGCACTCGTCGGGTTAGCTCAGGAGCGAAAAGTTTACTTTCAACAATAATATGAGCGCAACTCGACGAGCGCAAAAAGCACAGTTAACACTCAAGCAGGAACGTTAATTAGCACTCTACTTGTAATCTGGCCCATAATACACAACCCTGTTCTATTGTGATATATTGTTTAAAATTTTTCATGTGATTCTGGTCATATACAGAATTCTAATATTTTTATATTTTATATATAAGACCATGGTGAGGTTCAAGAGTAAGGAGGACATATTGCTAGATAGCCAGCTAATGAGGTTTTGAATTTTTTTTATTTATTTTTTAAGCTGGTTGATATTTTATTATTTTGGTGGGCTAATTGTTGGTAAATAGTGATTAGGGAAATCTCATAAGAGAAGTTTGAATATGGGGAGGTTATTTGTGGGTGTGATCAAGTCGGGAGTACTTTGAGATGGGGTAATTAGTTGTGGGAGGTACAGTCAGAATCATGTTAGGGGAACTTGATGCAGATCACTGTGACTGTGACTGTGGTGGGTGGTGGTGAGTAGGAGAGTCCAGCAAGTCATAATATTTATTAAATATGGCCAAGTCACAGAAATAGTAGTGTTGGGCTGTGCTAGCAAATAAGTAGACCTCACCCTAGTGGGAGATGTTGGGGCCCAATTTTTATTACCAGGTTCTTGATGAAGTAAGGGTCAAGCTAACTGGAGGGGCAAAATACTCCAGGTTGGAGCCTGGAGTGCCCCTCTCTGTGGGTCTGCTGACTCAAGTGTCCTGAGTGCGTCTTGCAATTCCAATTTTTGAGAGCAAAGCTCCACTTGGCTTCATGGCATAAATGATTTGGGGCCCTGACCTGCTATTGTTTGGATTCTTGATTACATAGGAACTCAGTTGCGGGCTCCATCTTTTCTATGGGAGAAATAATCTTTCAAAATGTTTAGTTCATGCCTTTTTTATTGAAAGTTAATTGTTAAATAAAGCAACCATTTTGGTCTTATTTTCCAGCTTCTGAGTTTGTGTGTTTTGTTTTCCTGTTTGGGGTTATGATACGTGGGGTAGGGCCCCCTGTTGTAGTTTTTAACATCTGCCCGGTAATGGTTGGGTTTAATCCTTATGTATAAGCTGTATAATGACATGCAAATACTACCTAATGACATAGGATATTGTTGTTTACATTTCGTCTGCATCTCCTCTCCAAACTGTAATTTTACTAATGCAAATATACAAATAATCACAAATCCAAACCTTTTCTGACCCCATGCAGTTTGGAAACAAGGTTTGTACTTGTAATAGCTGTCTTTTTTGGTTTGGAGTTGACAAAGTGCACAAGTTGCTCAAACTTTGAATGGCTAAGTGTTACGGCTAACCATCTGTTATTGAAAGCAACAGGGTGGTCTCTGTGCTCCATATCTATTGCAGTCAATAATGGCAATTATAGGATCCAGCCTAGAAGTTTTCTAATTAGTTTTGCTTTTACCGAAAGTATCAGATTTTCTAGATATCTAGTTTACAATACCATAAAAACAGCATGCTAAAGGTTTTCTATTTATAAATTCAAATCCCATCACATAAAACAAAATCTGCCTCACAAAAAGTTTTAATAAAAATCTCAGATTGTGGTGAAAAAAGCCCTTTCAAGCCACAAAAATTTATTAACTTTTGCTTCTCAATAGCTTATGAAACAGCATCTTGATGATGATTTACAATTTTCTCCATGTATTAACTGTCTGCAGTATTTATTTTTAACTACTGATATTGAATCACGGTTTCTATTTCAGAATTTTGATAGAAAAATTAAAAAGTGTATGTGTGTATATATATATATATATATATATATATACACACAGTATATATACCATATATACTGTATATATATATATATATATATATATATATATATAGATATATAGATATATAGATATATAGATATATAGATATATAGATATATAGATATATAGATATATAGATAGATATATAGATAGATAGATATATATATATAGATAGATAGATATATATATATATAGATAGATAGATAGATAGATAGATATATAGATATATATATAGATATACATATATATATATATATAGATATACATATATATATAGATATACATATATATGTATAGATATACATATATATATATACATATATATATATATACAGAAGTAAGCTTTTTGCGCGTGTCAAAGTTAAGATATCATGACCGCATTAAAAAAAAAGGTGGAAGAAAACACCCGACTTGAGTGCAAACCCAATAGTATATTAATATTTTATATTCCAATGTTCTTCGCATAGCATTATATGTTTTATTTATTCATAAATACATATTTCTACATATATCTGAAGGTATTTTGGTACAATCTATATCTATACATATATATATATATATATATATATATATATATATATATATATATATATATATTTATATGGTAAGGAAAGAGCAATCAATAATAGTAGAATGGCACTCTGCTATAGTATATTTTTCTGGTATATAAAACTTTTAGTCCTATTAGAAAGAGAACAGTTCTTGGATGTTAATTTGGACACAGTTTATGTTGGTTTCTTGAGTGGATTGCGTATTAAATAGAGATGTAAAAGTAAGCTGTCTGCTCTGTGTGGGTAAAGATGGTTCTATCTTTGTCCTCCAGAGTAATGTTTTCTGAGTACTTTGTCCATGTCTTGTTCAGGTGTGGGGAAAAGATCTTTATAATCAATGGTATCCCTGGACTCTCTGTTGATCTTTCATGCAATGGTGAGAATCTTAACCGCCTCGGGAGTATGGAGAGTAGTTGGCAGTGTTCCCCAGATTCATGCAAGAAAGAAAGATACACACACAGCGTACCACTGGAGCTGGTTTTGTTGTCATTTTCCAGTCCCTGAATCTGGGGAACACTGACAACTACTCTCCATACTCCCGAGGCAGTTAAGATTCTCACCATTGCATGAAAGATCAACAGAGAGTCCAGGGATACCATTGATTATAAATATATTTTCCCCACACCTGAACAAGACGTGGACAAAGTACTCAGAAAACATTACTCTGGAGGACAAAGATAGAACCACCTTTACCCACACAGAGCAGACAGCTTACCTCATTAGGATTGAGGTTGTATCTGGTAAGCAGGAAGTCTCCCTTTTACATCTTTATTTAATAAGCAATCCACACAAGAAACCAACATAAACTGTGTCCAAATTACCATCCAAGAACTGTTCTCTTTCTAATAGGACTAAAAGTTATATATCTTAGAAAAATATACTATAGCAGAGCACCATCCTACTATTATTTGTTGCTCTTTCCTTACCATTTCTAACAGTGACATGGGTACACTGTGTCAATACTGAGGCAGCACGCTATTTAGATTTTTTTTTGTATTGTATGTGGTGTATATAAATGCTTTTCTTTCAACAACTTTAACAATTTCGACACCAAGAAATAGTGATATCCATCATTACCAATATCAAAGTAGGATAGTATAAAGGCAAAACACACCTTATAAACTAATACACTGAAACAACAAACCACCATATTGTAAGGTTCTAGCGCTGGTGACTGTCATGAGATGCAGGACACAGCAATGATGGTACAACTCTATTTTATTACAGTTTATAGAAACATACATCTAGTCAGGTTGATTTCGCTAACTAACTGCGACACAGACTACCAGACCTAAGCTCCGCCCACAAACTAGTGACATCACATCCTGCTCTCATCACATCTTCCCCTTTTTCAAAGGCGAAGCATACATTTGAATATAACAAATAAGGTATACAAACAGAGTATACAACAACATTTTTTTGTTTGGAACAATATATAAACAAATAGGTTCAGAAAATATAAACACATAAATTACATCCAGACTTGGACATCGGGGTAGACTGCCTAGTCCACAGTGACCATGGGATTATTCTGCCCATACTTCCGGTCACTGTTCTAGCTAAAGTCAGTCCCTATATCGGGCCGGAAGTTTCACCACTCTTCCGCTTGATGTAACTTTGCATGAACTGTCCTCTGATACAGAAGATGGTGAATAAGAGTCCGCTGGAGGCAAAGATATATCCCCGCTGTGATCTTGCTGAGGGGAAGGCACCTCTCTTAGAACAGGGGATCCCACTGGCGGTGGTACTGAGGCATCCGGTTCCAGACTCTCAGGTACAGGCTGAAGATGTCTTCAGTTACGGCGTGTAACCGTCCCTCCATCAGTAAGGAGAGGAACAGGGCCAGGCGGCTTGAAGACACCCACTGAGGGTAAAGTGGTGTGAATCTGGGGTCCTAGCATCAGCTGTGCCGGGCTAAACCCGGTGGCTTGAATGGATGTCGCCCTATATGACAAGAGGGCTAGGTACGGCTCAGATTGCTTTAGAATGAATTTTGTTGTTTGAACTGCCCTTTCAGCCATTCCATTGGCCTGCGGATAATGTGGACTTGACGTGGAATGTACAAAGTAATATTCCCTGCTGAAAGCACTGAACTCTGTAGAAGCGAACTGCATACCATTATCACTCACCAGCTCCATTGGAATGCCCCACCGGACGAACAAGCTCTTCAGACGAATGATAACGGCTTGACTTGTGATATCATTCAGAGGTGCAATTTCCAAATACCTGGAATAGTAGTCGATCACAACAAGGAACTTTTTTCCCATGCAGTTCACACAAATCAGCAGCTATTTTCTGCCACGGCCCCGCAGGCAGCGGAGTAGAAATCAAGGGCTCCCTTCTCTGAGTAGGCCGGCATTCCCGGCAAAAGGCACATTTAGACATGTGATTTGTAATGTCGGAGCTGATCCCAGGCCACCACACAGCTGTAGCTGCCCTTTCTCTGCACTTTGTAATGCCTAAGTGACCATCTTGAATCTTGTTTAACATCTCCTTCCTCATGCTGACAGGAATTACGATGCGGTCTTGGAACAGCACCAACCCCTCCAGCTCCATGAGCTGCGACCTCTGGCTGGTAAGCACTTAAAGACATCCAGGCTGCCCGGCTCTCGGGCCAGCCTTCTTTTATGTACTTTATAACCTCTTGCAGATCTGTGTCCAAATATGTCTCTTTCTTTATTTCCTCCAGTTTCCTTGAAGAAATGGACTTAGAGGCCAGAACTGAATCAACATATACTTTCACATCATATTCAGTGGAGGATTCTTCAGCAGCAACCAGCGGGAGCCTGGATAGTGTATCCGCCACAACCAGTTGTTTCCCCGGCACATGCACTGCCTGAACATTGAACCTCAGCAATCTCATTAAAAGTCTCTGGCATCTTAAGGGTGTTTTGTTGATATCATAAGAGTTGATTAGAGGGACTAGCGGTTTGTGGTCAGTCTCCAAACTAAATTTCTCCAAACCCACTAGATAACACTGAAAGCGCTCACAGGCCCAAACTGCAGCCAGGAACTCTTTCTCAATTTGAGCGTATTTTGACTCCGCAGCCGTCAGTGTACGTGAACAGTAGGCGATGGGCAGTAGTTTATTTTCATTTAACTGCAGGAGAGCAGCCCCAACCCATAACTGCTTGCATCGGCACTAACCACAGTCTTTTTTGAAGGGTCGTAGAACCCCAGCACTGGGGCAGACCCCAGCAGGGACTTGGCCTGCATAAAAGCTTTTTCTTGTGAAGGTCCCCAGACCCAGGCAACGTCTTTCTTAAGCAACTCTGTGGTAGGGTGTAAAACTGTTGATAAATCTGGAAGAAACTTGCCCACATAATTTACAAGGCCCAATATCTGTCTCAGCTCATGTACATCAGAAGGACTTTTCATCTGTTTAATAGCACACATTTTCTCGGGGTCTGGCTTGATGCCATCCCCATTGATGATATGCCCAAAGTAACATAATTCAGTCTTCCTAAAATGGCATTTTTCTTTATTCAGCTTCAGCCCAGACTCTTTGATAGCCTGTAGCACACAACTTAAATGCTGATCATGCTCCTCCACTGTAGACCCATACACTAGAATGTCGTCCATGACGACTGCTGTGCCCACGTTGTCACTCAGGAGAGAACTCATTTCCCTTTGAAAGATTTCAGGAGCAGAGGATATCCCAAAGGGGAGTCTGCAGAAGCAGAACCAACCTAACGGTGTGATAAAGGTAGTCAGTTTGCAGCACTTTGGATCCAGGGGGATCTGCCAAAAGCCGCTAGCAGCGTCTAATGTGGAAAAGAACTTTGCCCCAGCCAACTTTGGAGCTATATCTTCTAATGTCGGCAGCACAAATCTCTCTCTCTTCACTGCCTCATTCAACCTTTTCAGGTCCACACAGATGCGCACTTTTCCATTTTTCTTTGCAACAGGAACAATGGGGGCACACCAATCAGTCGCTTCAACAACCTCTTCAATAACCCCCATCGACTTCATGCGCATAAGCTCCTTCTCCACTTGAGGCATGAGCGGGAACGGAATTCTACGGGGAGTAGAAATACTGTATGGGACTGCGTCACTTTTAAGTGCTATACGGACTGGTTTGCAATTCAGTAGGCCCAACTCGCCAAACATATCTTCAGAGATCTCATTCACTCTGGCCACGAGGCCCAAGTCGCAGGCTGCTTTTCTGCTCAATAAATTGCTAACACACTGACCTCGAATCACATGCACCCACATAGTGAACTTCATTTGCTTGTACTCACAGCTGGCAAGAAATTTCCCTGCACAATCAATGCGGCCACCAGGACTATGGACATTTGTAGTAACCTTCACCAGCTGGGGCTGTCGAGGCAGTTTCATAAATGCAGCAAAAGACATTACAGTGATATCTGCTCCTGTATCAATCTTAAAATCAACTTTGGCTCCCATTACAGTAAAAGTAACCTTCCAATCTTCCTCTGAGCTTGGTCGTTCCACAACGGACCCCACAAAAGACACTTCCTGACCCTCCTGGTCACTGTCCACCTGCGTCTCCTTAATGTATTCAGTTTTACATACCACTTCAAAATGGCCCATTCTGTTACATTTTCTGCATCTTTTATCTCTGTCCGGGCATATAACACTCTGATTATGGGCACGGTAGCACCGTGTGCATCGGGCATGCTGCGCCCATCCTCTTCTAGGCCTTTCCATTATTTTAGATCTACCGCTCACACTGTGCCTTTCACTAGCAGTTTTTCTGGACTGTTGCACTTCATCCACAATACTCTCAGACCTCAGATCAGCACTTTGCTTTTTCACCAGTTCACTCTGGCGGACCATCCTAATAGCCCCATCTAATGTTAAATCAGGCTCTAACTGCAGCTTCAGTGAGACTTCAGCATCTGCAATTTTAAAAACTATTCTGTCTCTGATTTGCTCTTCTTTAGCAACACCAAACTCACAGAATTCAGCTAGTTCATACAGGCTGTGCACAAATTACTTCACAGATTCTCCCACACGCTGATAACGTTTGTGAAAACAAGCTTTCTCATGAATCACATTTCTTTTGGGCACAAAGTGGGCACTGAGTTTATCCATAACTATATCAAAGTTAAATTCTTCCTCTTCTTGGAAAGTAAAAGCATTGAACACTGGCTCCACATCTTTCCCCATAGAGTATAAAAGAGAATTAACTTGTACATCACCACTCTCCTTGTTCAGTTTGGAAGCAATCCTGAAGCTCTGAAACTGCTGACACCATGTGGGCCAAGCTGCAGGCTGAGAGAAGTCAAAAGGCTCAGGTGGGGTAAACTTTGACATTGTCATCGATCAGGAACAGAAGCGCAGGCCAGAACTTCTGGCACCATGTCATGAGATGCAGGACATATGCAGGACACAGCAATGATGGTACAACTCTATTTTATTACAGAGCATAGAAACATACATCTAGTCAGGTTGATTTCACTAACTAACTGCGACACAGACTACCAGACCTAAGCCCCGCCCCCAAGCTAGGGACATCACATCCTGCTTTCATCACAGTGACCTTTCTTGATAATCCTATATATTTATATATTTATATTTATATGAGTATGTAGCCAAGCACTCCACCTTTTGTTATCTCACATAACCCGGGTGCAATACAAAAAAGTTAATCATACAATTTCATCTCTCATGTAAGGGCAGGAAAAAAGGAAAATCACTTAATTAAAGTCATTTCAAAAGTCTATCTTTATCCGCCATGGTTATTCCAAATACTTAATAAAATCCCTGTTAAAGGGCACCAATTAAACAATACACAGAAAGAGATCAAATTATGAATTAAATCCAATTTATTCCTAAATACTCATAGTGAAATTCATACTGGTACTGAATATATAAGATATTGAATGCAACATAAAATAAAATAACATAACAAAAAACAGTAGGCAAGGTATGTGTGCTGTTAAAGTGATTGGTCAGTGAGAAAAATATGGGGTGGGGGGAATAGAGAGAGCTGGACTCCCGGAGTGTAGAAAAACTGATCCTTATGTTGCATTTACTATCTTATATATTCAGTACCAGTATGAATTTCACTATGAGTATTTAGGAATACATTTGATTGAATTCATAATTTGATCTCTCTCTGTGTATTGTTTAATTTGTGCCCTTTAACAGGGATTTTTTAAAGTATTTGGAATAACCAGTGCGGATAAAGATAGACTTTGGAAATAACTTTAAAGGGACACTAAACCCAAAAAATTATTTCAGGATTCAGATAGAGATTACAATTTTAAGCAACATTCCAATTTACTTAATTCTTTAGATGTCCTTTGATGAAGAAATAGCTCTGCACATGGGTGAGCCAATCACATGGGGAATCTATGTGCAGCAACCAATCAGCAACTACTGGGCCTATCTAGATATGCTTTTCAGCAAATTATATCAAGATAATGAAGCAAATTAGATAATAGAAGTCAATTAGAAAGTTGTTTAAAATGGCATGCTCTTTCTAAATCATGAAAGAGAAAAATTGGGTTTCATGTCCCTTTAAGTGATTTTCGTTTCTCCTGTTATATTTATATTATTTCTTCTATCTAACTGCACCATTACTCTGTAAAGACTTGTATAAACAGAGTGGTAAGGGTTACTTTTTTCAATTGAGATTGGTGCTGTTAGTATTTTCTTTTATATATATATATATATATATATATATATATATATATATATATATATATATATATATATATATATATATATATATATATATATAGTCCAATCCAAGGAAAAGGCACTCATTGGTCTTTATAATAAAAATCAAAACATTATTAAACAAATATTAAAAATGACATAACGTTTCGGCTTGCTTGCCAATTGTTTTTAGGTTTTTGGTTTGAAAGCCTATCATATGACATTTGACAAAGGTGCCTATCTGCGCCGAAACGTTATGTAGTTTTTAATATTTGTTTAAAGGGACATAATACTCATATGCTAAATCACTTGAAACTGATGCAGTAAAACTGTTAAAAGCTGACTGGAAAATATCACCTGAGCATCTCTATGTAAAGAAGGAAGATATTTTACCTCACAATCTCCTCAGCTCAGCAGAGTAAGTTCTGTGTAAAAAGTTATACTCAGCTGCTCCCAGCTGCAGGTTAAAAAAAAATATATGAAGAAATGAACTGCAGCCAATCAGCATCAGCAGTGCTGAGGTCATCAACTCTTTTACTGTGATCTCATGAGATTTGACTTAACTCTCATGAGATTTCATAGTAAGCTTCCTTTAACCTGAATAGGGAAATAATATGAGAGTGCACGAGGCTCATCCCCTTAGCTGTCGCAGGACAGACAAACTAATATGCTGCTTAGAAATCCTTTACAATGGGATGTGGCTACTGAGGAACTTTTGAGGTAAAATATCTTTCTTTTTTACATAGAGATGTTCAGGTGATATTTTCTAGTCAGCTTTTTACAGCTATACTGGATCAATTTCAAGTGTTTAAACATTTGGGTATTATGGCCCTTTAATACATTTTTTATTTTTACTATAAAGACCAATGAGTGCCTTTTCCTTGGATTGGACTCTGTATCGCTTAGAAGTGCACCTTGGCATAATAATTTATTGTAAGATTGTGTTTTCCCTTCTGGATATACAGTATATATATATATATATATATATATATATATATATATATATATATATATATATATATATATATATATATATATATATATATATATATATATATATATTAAAATTATGGGGGGGGAGATAAAAAACTGAAATTAAAATCCTCCATGTCTCAAAATTAAATCAATGTAAATATTTGCATAGGAAACTAGTACATCTAAGCAAGGATCCCCGCTTGCCCCCAGAAATTCTTAATATGCAATGTTTCCAATGCACAAAAGAATTGTGGGTAAGATATGCAAATTAGGTATGCAAATTCTCAGTTTTTTTGCTTCAAAATACTGTTTTAACACAGCGATCCTTTTAAACAGGAATATGACAGCAAACCAGAAATCACTCACTATACAAGCCTGTTTCGTTCTTTTTAGAACTAGATTTAGAAATAGATAGATTTCTGATTGCTGCATTAGAAAAGCTATTTTCATGGTTAAACCAAAATTCATTAAAATTATGGGGGGGGAGATAAAAAACTGAAATTAAAATCCTCCATGTCTCAAAATTAAATCAATGTAAATATTTGCATAGGAAACTAGTACATCTAAGCAAGTATCCCCGCTTGCCCCCAGAAATTCTTAATATGCAATGTTTCCAATGCACAAAAGAATTGTGGGTAAGATATGCAAATTAGGTATGCAAATTCTCAGTTTTTTTTTTCTATCTCCTACTGATGAGTTCTAAAAAGAACGAAACAGGCTTGTATAGTGAGTGATTTCTGGTTTGCTGTCATATTCCTGTTTAAAAGGATCGCTGTGTTAAAACAGTATTTTGAAGCAAAAAAACTGAGAATTTGCATACCTAATTTGCATATCTTACCCACAATTCTTTTGTGCATTGGAAACATTGCATATTAAGAATTTCTGGGGGCAAGCGGGGATACTTGCTTAGATGTACTAGTTTCCTATGCAAATATTTACATTGATTTATATATATATATATATATATATATATAAACCTCCATGGGGCTCTGCACACACTGTTCATTCAACAGCTGCCCGGGGTGCATGTAAGCAGCGCATAAACAGTCTCCAAAATACCGCACTCACTGGTTCCTTTAAACAATTTATTTAACAAAGATAGTGACGTTTCGGGGATATTATCCCCATACTAAGGCCATGAAAACATAAATACAACATACCTCAACACTTTATACCACAGCACCTGAAGCACCCTCGCCGCAACTGGAACACCCACGGCATCCTAGCCTTGCCACTGTGCAGGTCCCGCCATTGCAATGGGAACCAGACACAGCGTCATGTGATATACTGTGGTAACATAGAAATATTACAATAGATACCACAACAGATTAATTAGTGTGTCACAGCCTAATATTCTAACACATCTCACAGCTAACCTAACAGTTATGCATAATAAACAATACTATTGTAAATAAGGACTATACTCATCCTAAACTACGGTAAGAACAGCTAACATATTTTAACATATCATCATCACTACTAGGTACAACTAGCATTACCTATTGATCTCATTGAATTGATCTAATTGAATAAGTACCCTAAACAAATGGATTTTCACAAGTAATTGTTGGACACAATCTATCTTGAAAACCAACTAGTATCTTAAAAAGCAATGCCAATCCAGAGGTGTATTTAAACCCCTGGGAACCAAGGTCCCCAAGTTGAATATCCACTTGGATTCACGCTGCAACAATTATTTTCCCCTATCCTCACCTCTATGTGGGGGGGGGGGGGGCACATGGTCATTGATAACATATCTTAAGTTAGAAACAGAATGTCCAGAAAATGCAAAGTGTCTTGCGGCAGGTTGTTCGGGTTTTTGATATCAGCCCTAATAGAGGTCCGATGGTTGGCCATACGAGTTCTGAGGTCATCCACATTTTTGCTGGCATAGAACAACCCACATGGACAGTGCAATAAATATACAATGTACTTGGTGGTGCAGGTTACCCTATGTTAGATCTCGTATCTCTTATTTGTCCATGGACGTGGAAAGAATTTTGTATTTGACAAAACATTGCAAGTAGTACATCCCGAACATTTGTAACATCCAGATTTCACTTGTTCCAATGATGTAACTGGTTTGTAACTTGTAATGGGGTCTTCTTTAACCAAAATATCTCTCATGGACCTTAACTTTCTATATGCCACCTTGGGGTTATTCATACCCCTAAATGTTAGGGTTGTGTCTGTTCCAACGATATGCCAATCATTTTTAAGTATCGAAGGTAGTTCATTTTTATCAGCCATATATGTGGTGGTAAAAGTTAGTCTGTCTTCTATTTTCCTTGTTTTTGTACTTTGTAGAGCCGTATCTTGATCCATCTCCCAGAATTTAGATAGATGTTGCTCTATTTGTGATGGCCTATATCCACGTTGTATGAATCTTTTCTTCATCTCCAACAACTGTGCATGGGCCAAGGATTCTTCACTGTTGTTCCAACCACCCTTTTGATCTGTAAAATTGGAAGTGCTTTTTTTCAGCGATGGTGGGTGACAGCTCGTTGCATTCAGCAAAGAATTTCTATCTGTCTCTTTTTGAAATAATGTAGTCAGCAGTCAGCCGTCTTTCTTATAAATCCTTAAGTCTGGAAAAAGTTGATTGTTTGCATAATCATGTCATGTTAAACTGTAATGTTGTTCTTGAGTCATTTAAGTTGGTAAACAAATCTTGGAGTTCAACTTCATTGCCCTCCCACACCATAAACAAATCGTCTATGTATCTCTGGAAGAATTTAATATGATGATCTTGAAACTGAGGAGTGTCAAACTGCTCGAATTCTGCTATGTATAAATTTGCATAGGATGGGGCCAAATTTGACCCCATTGCGGTACCCCTTGATTGCAGATATAAATCTTGCTTGAATCTGAAATAATTTCCTGTTAGGCACATTTCAAATAGTTTCATTATTAGTTCTACAGCTGGACCCACATATGGATATCTCTGTAGACGTTTGCCTACTGCCAACAGTCCTTGTTCATTAGGTATAACTGTGTAGAGACTTACTACATCCAAGGTTACCAACAACATTGGTGTATGTCCCACTACTAGTTATTTTAATTCTTTGATTAGACTCATTGAATCTAGCAAAAAAGGGCATATTCCTAACCAATGGTTGTTGCAGACTGTCTAAATAGGTGGCAATTGGTTGCATCAATGAGCCAATGGAGGATACAATTGGTCTACCAGGAGGTTGGGTGGCATGCTTATACACCTTTGGGAGTGTATAAAATAACGGGATGCATGGATATTGTACTTTCAAAGCTCAGAAGATTTGTATTAAACCATCCCTCTTTTACTGCTCTATTTAGTAACCAGTCCACCTACTCCATAAAAATCTTTGTTGGATCCCTAAAGGGCAAAAGTCAGTATTTAGTGTAACCTTCCTTGGAACTAAGCACCACTTGAATTCTTTTGGGCAGACTGTCCTGATGTTTTCTGAAGCAATCTTCTGTTATATTATAGCAGGCTTCTTTCAGAACTTCCCAGAGTTCTTCTATAGATTTAGGTTGTCTTTTATTTCTTTCTCTGTTCAGGTGATCCTTTACTACCTCTATAATATTTAGGTCTTGACTCTGTGGTGGCCAGTCCATGACTGTTAGTGTTTTATTAACTGTTTTTCTCTCCAAATAGCAGTGTGCTTGGGATCATTATCATTCTGAAATATAAAACCATTCCAATGGTGTGATGAATTAAAACCTGTCTGTACTTTTCAGCATTCATGATCCCATCAATTCGGACAATATCTCCAACACCACTGGCAGAAATGTGGCCCCAAACTAGGACTGACCCTCCACCATGTTTCACTGAAGGCCAAAAGCCTTCATTCTTCCATCTCCCTCCAACTCTTCTTCTCACATAATTTCTACGATTGGACCCAGAATTTTAAAAACTTGGATTTGTCACTCCATAATACTCTTTTCCACTGATCTTCATTCCAACCTTTGTGAGCTTTAGCATATCTTAGCCTTTTCACCCTGTTCCCTTTCCAAAAGTGGTTTCTTGGCTGCTTCTCTTCCACAAAGACCATTCCTGATCAAGCTTCTTCAAACTGTAGAAGGGTCAACTTGGCATCTCGATGAAGCTGTCAGATGCTGAGCCAGGTCCTTGATGGACTTTTTCCGGTCTCTCAAAGAAGAAACTCTGAGAAACTTCTCATCAGATTTTGAAAGCTTTCTTGGCCTTCCAGACCCTATTTGTCCTTGACATCTCCTTATTCCTCAACTTTCTTTTAATACCACATCTTGAATATCCAGTTTGTTTTCTGATTTCCCTTTGAGAGTGGCCTTGCTGATGCAAAAGTATGATTTTATGTCTATCAAATTATGTGATCTTTGGCACTTTGAATTCAATGAGGTGATTGAAAGTTGGTCTTCTTAGCAAGACCAATGGACTAAACTCATGCCACATATGTATGTAATGCACAAGCATGTCTTGCCCAAACCTGGTGTAATATACCTTTTTCACAGCAGTCATTTTGACATAAAACAGTAGGACAAATACAGGTGTTAGCAATGACATTATTTAGGGCTCCATTCCATTTGGGTTTACGAGAGCCAGGTTCCTTCTATTGCTCAAGTGTTAGGGGAGATCACACTAAATACTTGCCACTTTAGCCTATAGATGCTGTTTTTATTCTGATTTGTTTCCTGTTTTTTTAATACTGCTTACAATTATCCTGTATTTTCTGGTTTATTCTACTAAAGAGACCGAGGAACAATTATATAAGGATTTATTAAAGGCACCAAGGTGCACACAAATAGACAACGTTTCGGACCTCTAGTCCTTAGTCATGTCAGTACGACATGTCAGTACTGACATGACTCAGCGTTCATGATCCCATCAATTTGGACAATATCTCCAACACCACTGGAAGAAATGCGGCCCCAAACCAAGATGGACCCTCCACCATGTTTCACTGAAGGCCGCAAACACTCATTCTTCCATCTTTCTCCAACTCTTCTTCTCACATAATTTCGATGATTGGACCCAAAATTTTAAAACTTGGATTTGTCACTCCATAACACTTAGGGGAGATCACACTAAATACTTGCCACTTACGTCTATAGATGCTGTTTTTTAAAAATTTTAATACTGCTTACAAATATCCTGTATATTCTGGTTTTATTTTAATAAAGAGACTGAGGAATAATTATATAAGGATTTATTAAAGGCACCAAGGTGCACAAAAATAGACAACGTTTCGGACATCTAGTCCTTAGTCATGTCAGTACAACGTGTCGTACTGACATGACTAAGGACTAGAGGTCCGAAATGTTGTCTATTTTTGTTCACCTTGGTGTCTTTAATAAATCCATGAACTTTGGAACAGTGTGTGCTGCTGTCTTTTTTGGACTTGGATTCTATGGGGTCGATTTATGAAGCAGCGGGTGCTGCTTCCGACCCACTCTGCTTCAGTTCCGCCTGAAGCTAGCGGCTGATTAGCCGCAAATCTGCAGGGGACCATATTGCATCAGAAGTTCACAAGAACTGCTGGTGCAATGATAAATGCCGACAGCGCATGCTGTTGGAATTTATCTATGTGTGGTGGACATGATTCGCTATAGCGGATTATGTCTGTCTGGACCATGATAAATTTACCCCTGAGATTAGGACTTTGTGTGGAGTCTCTGACAGATTTGCACCTATATCTGTTGTGCTGTTCCCCCTCTCTGCTTTGTGAATAATTATATATGGTCATTATACCATTGCTAAAACAACAAATCTAATGGTAACCTAAAACTTTATATATATGGAAAAGTATAGAAATAGACAGGCAAACAGAGGCACAGCTAGTGTAATATGTACAGAATATATGTACACACAAGAAAAGGTGAAATAGCCGCACTCACTTGGTTTAACCTCACGATATGAGGTATTAATAATGCACTTGTGTTACTAAACGTTCCTTCCTTGCTGATTCATCAGTCCAGTCTCCTCTCACGTTCCTATAGCTGACCCAGTATCTTTGTTTAGGATCCTTGTAGACAGGGGTTTCCCCACAGTGCTGGAGCAGGTCCCAGTATTTTAAGGTTTAAAGGGCTGAGGGAGTGACAGCTACTGATATGATGTGGGCAATATAAGGTTAATGAGTAATTATAGTACTAACACAAATGCGCCATAAAACCAAGTGTTTAATATAGTATAGATGTAGTTGTAACAAACAAAACAGTATAAATATAAATACAACAACCCACTTTAAAAACAAAAGCAGGTACGATAATGAACAAATGCAAAGCAATAGTAAAAGACAGAGCCGTAGTCAGTATTAGTAACAGGATTGATATTATTATAATCCTGATGCTGGCTGACTAATGTGCTCTTATATACTCAATAGAACATATATATCAAACATAGTTATGGAGCCACCAAGGATAGTCACTAGACCGTTACACTATTTAGCACTGTGCAGCAGTCAAATCCTTATTCAGCTCCGTGTAACCACGCTGTGTGTAATGCCAGTAATTTTGAAATAGAGGCAAAAAGTTTAAAAGACAGGCTCCGCCCCCGCCAAACCGTCATTACACACAGCGTGGTTTGAACTTAAATGAAACAAGACAAATAGACCCTCCATAACCTCTTAGCGCTGAAATATCTTATTCTTTGTATATATATATATATATATATATATATATATATATATATATATATATATATATATATATATATAAATATATAAAAATATACACATATTTAGACATGTATCTATCTATAGGTTAAACTCCTTTGCCTACTTTTTTTCTAACACCTGAAACCACATATCTTTTCTGTGCAATTTGTTTTTTAAATATTTTTATTAGATAATGTTATTACGATTAGAACTGTACTTTGTAGTGTATTTTTGATGTGTTTTGTGATACTTTTCGTTTCGCAAGACAGTTAACCAGAGTTTTGAGGACGTGCTATCACAACGTCCATTAACTTTTAACTTCTAATACGAGCGCTACACCCAATGCGTGCTAACAGCTGTGATAAACCCCTTTTCACTTGCACGTAACTATTAGTGTGCCACTCGTAATCTGGCCCTGTTTTTAAACTTGGTCAGAATTTTGTTTTCAGTTTATTTTGCACTATATATGTATGCAAGAATGTTTGTTCTGGCTTTGAATCAACTTTCAGCAAAACCAAAATATTTAAAAAAATATTATTCTCCAGAAAAAACATTTTCAAAGAAGAGTAAATTAATTAGGTTAGAATATTGAAATATCATGTTTTATTCATGACATGTTTTATTTCATATGCAATGTAGAGTGCAGGGTGGTGCAATGGTCTTTATAAATTTGGTCTTACCGTAATATATTTCTGAGCATTTTCTGAACTGCAGGTTATACAAATGTTTTCTTTTAACCTCATACATTTTAGTCTGAAGATATTAAAAAGGTTTCAGAAGGCAATTTCTTCATGAAATATGTCATAAAATAGCTTTAAAGGGACATTAAACACTTAATACATTTTATAAGCATAGTATTGAGGTTATTCCCCCCTGCCCCCTCTAGTTATGGGTGCGCGATGTTGAAATTTATCTTTCACTAAATTTCAGGTCTGACTCTTCTTCATATACCTACAGTATAACCTAGGTTCCAGAATTTCAGCACCCATAATTAAGCACTGCATTTTAAAAGCTGTGCATACAAAATAAATGGCTAGATTACAAGTTTTGCGTTAGAGGCTATGCTTTGCTAATGAGCAGTTTTCCCTCACAGCTCACTTACCTACAGCGCTGGTATTACAAGTTTTTATAAACCCGTCGTTAAAAGACAAGAAGTGAGCGTTGAGCAAAATTTTGCTCATTACCGCACTCCAATACCAGCGTGGCTTAAGCCAGGGGTGAGCTGGTCGTACGTGCTCGTGCACGATTTACTCATAGGAATCAATGGGGAGAGCCGACTGAGAAAAAGTCTAACACCTGCAAAAAAGCAGCATAAAGCTCAGTAACACAGCCCCATTGATTCCTATGGGGAAAAACATTTTATGTTTACACCTAACACCCTAACATGAACCCCGAGTCTAAACACCCCTAATCTTACACTTATTAACCCCTAATCTGCCGTCCCCGACATCGCCGCCACCTACATTATAATTATTAACCGCTAATCTGCTGCTCCAGACACCACCGCCACCTACATTATACTTATGAACCCTTATTCTGCTGCCCCCAACATCGCCGCCACCTACATTATATTTATTTTTTCCTAATCTGCCAGCCCCAATGTCGCCGCCACCTACCTACACTTATTAACCCCTAATCTGCCGCCCCCAATGTCGCCGCCACTTTAATAAACATATTAACCCCTAAACCGCCGCACTCCTGCCTCGCATACATAAGTTAAATATTATTAAACCCTAATCTGCCGTCCATAACATCGCCGCCACCTACCTACATTTATTAACCCCTAATCTGCCGCCCCCAACATCGCCACCACTATACTAAATGTATTAACCCCTAAAACTAAGTCTAACCCTAACACCCCCTAACTTAAATATAATTTAAATAAATCTAAAGAAAATTACTATCATTACCTAAATTATTCCTATTTAAAACTAAATACTTACCTATAAAATAAACCCTAAGCTAGCTACAATATAACTAATAGTTACATTGTAGCTATCTAAGGCCTAGATTTAGAGTTTTGTCGGTAACGACCCGCGTAGCTAACGCTGGCCTAGATTTGGAGTTTGGCGTTAGCCGTGAAAACCAGCGTTAGACGCTGGTTTTAGGCTAACTCCGGTATTTGGAGTCACTCAAAATAGGGTCTAACGCTCACTTTTTAGCCGCGACTTTTCCATACCGCAGATCCCCTTATGTCAATGGCGTATCCTATCTTTTCAATGGGATCTTTCTAACTCCGGTATTTAGAGTCGTGTCTGAAGTGAGCGTTAGACATCTAACGACAAAACTCCAGCCGCAGGAAAAAAGTCAGTAGTTAAGAGCTTTCTGGGCTAACGCCGGTTCATAAAGCTCTTAACTACTGTACTCTAAAGTACACTAACACCCATAAACTACCTATGTACCCCTAAACTGAGGCCCCCCCCACATCGCCGCCACTCGATTAATTTTTTTTAACCCCTAATCTGCCGACCGCCACCTACGTTATACTTATGTACCCCTAATCTGCTGCCCCTAACACCGCCAACCCCTATATTATATTTATTAACTCCTAATCTGCCCCCCACAACGTCGCCTCCACCTGCCTACACTTATTAACCCCTAATCTGCCGACCAGACCGCACCACTACTATTATAAAGTTATTAACCCCTATAGGGTTAAAACTATTTATTATAGGGTTAGTGAGAGTTGAAGCTGCGTTAAAAATGCTCTACGCTCCTTTTTTGGAGCCTAAAGGAGCCTTTTTGTGGACTCTCAATACCAGAGTTATTTTTATGGTGCGGCCAGAAAAAAGCCGATGTTAGCTACGCGGGTCGTTACCGACAAAGCTCTAAATCTAGGCCGCTGGCTTTTTTCTGGCCGCACCATAAAAATAACTCTGGTATTGAGAGTCCACAAAAAGGCTGCCTTAGGCTCCAAAAAAGGAGCGTAGAGCATTTTTAACGCAGCTTCAACTCTCGATACCAGAGTTGCTTACGCAAGCGGCCAGCCTCAAAAACGTGCTCGTGCACGATTCCCCCATAGGAAACAAAGGGGCTGTTTGAGCTGAAAAAAAAACCTAACACCTGCAAAAAAGCCGCGTTCAGCTCCTAACGCAGCCCCATTGTTTGCTATGGGGAAACACTTCCTACGTCTGCACCTAACAGTACCCCGAGTCTAAACACCCCTAGCCTTACACTTATTAACCCCTAATCTGCCGCCCCCGCTATCACTGACCCCTGCATATTATTTTTAAACCCTAATCTGCCGCTCCGTAAACCGCCGCTACTTACATTATCCTTATGTACCCCTAATCTGCTGCCCCTAACACCGCCGACCCCTATATTATATTTATTAACCCCTAATCTGCCCCCCTCAACGTCGCCTACACTTATTAACCCCTAATCTCCCGAGCGGACCTGAGCGCTACTATAATAAAGTTATTAACCCCTAATCCGCATCACTAACCCTATAATAAATAGTATTAACCCCTAATCTGCCCTCCCTAACATCGCCGACACCTAACTTCAAACATTAACCCCTAATCTGCCGACCGGAGATCACCGCTACTATAATAAATGTATTAACCCCTAAAGCTAAGTCTAACCCTAACACTAACACCCCCCTAACTTAAATATAATTTTAATCTAACGAAATTAATTAAAGGGACACTGTAACCAAAATTTTTCTTTCGTGACTCAGATTGAGCATGAAATTTTAAGCAACTTTCTAATTTACTCCTATTTTCAATTTTTCTTCGTTCTCTTGCTATCATTATTTGAAAAAGAAGGCATCTAAGCTTTTTTTTGGTTTCAGTACTCTGGACAGCACTTTTTTATTGGTGGATGAATTTATCCACCAATCAGCAAGGACAACCCAGGTTGTTCACCAAAAATGGGCCGGCATCTAAACCTTCATTCTTGCATTTCAAATAAAGATACCAAGAGAACGAAGAAAATTTGATAATAGGAGTAAATTAGAAAGTTGCTTAAAATTTTATGCTCAATTTGAATCACGAAAGAAAAATTTTGGTTACAGTGTCCCTTTAACTCTTATTAAATAAATTATTCCTATTTAAAGCTAAATACTTACCTGTAAAATAAATCCTAATATAGCTACAATATAAATTATAATTACATTGTAGCTATTTTAGGATTAATATTTATTTTACAGGCAACTTTGTAATTATTTTAACCAGGTACAATAGCTATTAAATAGTTAAGAACTATTTAATAGTTACCTAGTTAAAATAATAACAAAATTACCTGTAAAATAAATCCTAACCTAAGTTACAATTAAACCTAACACTATACTATCATTAAATTAATTAAATAAAATACCTACAATTACCTACAATTAAACCTAACACTACACTATCAATAAATAAATTAAATACAATTCCTACAAATAACTACAATGAAATAAACTAACTAAAGTACAAAAAATAAAAAAGAACTAAGTTACAAAAAATAAAAAAATATTTACAAACATAAGAAAAATATTACAACAATTTTAAACTAATTACACCTACTCTAAGCCCCCTTATAAAATAACAAAGACCCCCAAAATAACAAAATGCCCTACCCTATTCTAAATTACTACATTTCAAAGCTCTTTTACCTTACCAGCCCTGAACAGGGCCCTTTGCGGGGCATGCCCCAAGAAATTCAGCTCTTTTGCCTGTAAAAAAAACATACAATACCCCCCCCAACATTACAACCCACCACCCACATACCCCTAATCTAACCCAAACCCCCCTTAAATAAACCTAACGCTAAGCCCCTGAAGATCTTCCTATCTTGTCTTCACCCTACCAGGTTCACCGATCCGTCCTGAAGAGCTCCTCCGATGTCCTGATCCAAGCCCAAGCGGGGGGCTGAAGAGGTCCATGATCCGGCTGAAGTCTTCATCCAAGCAGGAGCTGAAGAGGTCCATGATCCGGATGAAGTCTTCATCCAAGCGGGAGCTGAAGAGGTCCATGATCCGGATGAAGTCTTCTATCAACGGCATCTTCAATCTTCTTTCTTCCGGATCCATCTTGCAGACCTCCGATGTGGAACATCCTCTTCTCCCGACGCCTACTAGCCGAATGATGGTTCCTTTAAGGGACATCATCCAAGATGGCGTCCCTCGAATTCCGATTGGAGGTCTGCAAGATGGATCCGGAAGAAAGAAGATTGAAGATGCCGTTGATAGAAGACTTCATCCGGATCATGGACCTCTTCAGCTCCCGCTTGGATGAAGACTTCATCCGGATCATGGACCTCTTCAGCTCCCGCTTGGATGAAGACTTCAGCCGGATCATGGACCTCTTCAGCCCCCCGCTTGGGCTTGGATCAGGACATCGGAGGAGCTCTTCAGGATGGATCAGTGAACCTGGTAGGGTGAAGACAAGGTAGGAAGATCTTCAGGTGCTTAGTGTTAGGTTTATTTAAGGGGGGTTTGGGTTAGATTAGGGGTATGTGGGTGGTGGGTTGTAATGTTGGGGGGGTATTGTATGTTTTGTTTTACAGGCAAAAGAGCTGAATTTCTTGGGGCATGCCCCGCAAAGGGCCCTGTTCAGGGCTGGTAAGGTAAAAGAGCTTTGAAATGTAGTAATTTAGAATACTCCGGTCGGCAGATTAGGGGTTAATGTTTGAAGTTAGGTGTTGGCGATGTTAGGGAGGGCAGATTAGGGGTTAATACTATTTATTATAGGGTTAGTGAGGCGGATTAGGGGTTAATAACTTTATAATAGTAGCTGTGCGGTCCGCTCGGCAGATTAGGGGTTAATAAGTGTAGGCAGGTGGAGGCGACGTTGTGGGGGGCAGATTAGGGGTTAATAAATATAATATAGGGGTCGGCGGTGTTAGGGGCAGCAGATTAGGGGTACATAAGTATAACGTAGGTGGCGGTCGGCAGATTAGGGGTTAAAAAAATTTAATCGAGTGGCGGCGATGTGGGGGGGCCTCAGTTTAGGGGTACATAGGTAGTTTATGGGTGTTAGTGTACTTTAGAGTACAGTAGTTAAGAGCTTTATGAACCGGCGTTAGCCCAGAAAGCTCTTAACTACTGACTTTTTTCCTGCGGCTGGAGTTTTGTCGTTAGATGTCTAACACTCACTTCAGACACGACTCTAAATACCGGAGTTAGAAAGATCCCATTGAAAAGATAGGATACGCAATTGACATAAGGGGATCTGCGGTATGGAAAAGTCGCGGCTGAAAAGTGAGCGTTAGACCCTATTTTGAGTGACTCCAAATACCGGAGTTAGCCTAAAACCAGCGTTAGGAGCCTCTAACGCTGGTTTTCACGGCTAACGCCAAACTCCAAATCTAGGCCTTAGGAATTATTTTTATTTTACAGGCAAGTTTGTATTTATTTTAACTAGGTAGAATAGTTACTAAGTAGTTATTAACTATTTAATAACTACCTAGCTAAAATAAATACAAATTTACCTGTAAAATAAAACCTAACCTAAGTTACACTAACACCTAACACTACACTATAATTAAATAAATTAACTAAATTAACAACAATCAAATCAATTAAATTAAATTATCTAAAGTACAAAAACAAACAAACACTAAATTACAGAAAATAATAAACAAATTACAAGATATTTAAACTAATTACACCTAATCTAATAGCCCTATCAAAATAAAAAAAGCCCTCCCAAAATAAAAAAAACCCTAGCCTAAACTACCAATAGCCCTTAAAAGGGCCTTTTGCGGGGCATTGCCCCAAAGTAATCAGCTTTTACCTGTAAAAAAAAATACAAACAACCCCCCAACAGTAAAACCCACCACCCACACAACCAACCCCCCCAAATAAAATACTATCTAAAAAAAACCTAAGCTCCCCATTGCCCTGAAAAGGGCATTTGGTAGGGCATTGCCCTTAAAAGGGCAGTTGCAAGCCTGAACCCTAACCTAAAAATAAAACCCACCCAATACACCCTTAAAAAAACCTAACACTAACCCCCTGAAGATCGACTTACCGGGAGAAGTCTTCATCCAAGCCGGGGCGAAGTCCTCAGCAAAGCCTGGAGAAGTCGTCATCCAAGCCGGGCGAAGTGGTCCAACAGATTGGCAGAAGTCTTCATCCAGACAGCATCTTCTATCTTCATCCATCCGGCGCTGAGCGTGTCCTTCTTCAAGACATCCGACGCGGAGCATCCTCTTCATCCGACGAATGAAGGTACCTTTAAGTGACGTCCCTTAGATTCCGATTGGCTGATAGAATTCTATCAGCCAATCGGAATTAAGGTAGAAAAAATCCTATTGGCTGATGCAATCAGCCTATAGGATTGAAGTTCAATCCTGTTGGCTGATCCAATCAGCCAATAGGATTAAGCTCACATTCTATTGGCTGTTCCAATCAGCCAATAGAATGCGAGCTCAGTCCTATTGGCTGATTGATCTTCAGGGGTTAGTGTTAGTTTTTTTAAGGGTGTATTGGGTGGGTTTTATTTTTAAGTTAGGGTTTGGGCTTGCAAAAGAGCTAACTGCCCTTTTCAGGGCAATGGGGAGCTTAAGTTTTTTTAGATAGTATTTTATTTGGAAGGTTGGTTGTGTGGGTGGTGGGTTTTACTGTTGGGGGGTTGTTTGTATTTTTTTTGTAGGTAAAAGAACTGATTACTTTGGGGCAATGCCCTGCAAAAGGCCCTTTTAAGGGCTATTGGTAGTTTAGTTTAGTTTAGGCTAGGGTTTTTTTTGGGGGAAAAGGGGGCTTTTTATTTTGATAGGGCTATTAGATTAGGTGTAATTAGTTTAAATATCTTGTAATTTGTTTATTATTTTCTGTAATTTAGTGGGGGGAGGGTTGTACTTTAGCTAATTTAATTTAATTGATTTAATTGTTGTTAATTAAGTTAATTTATTTAATTATAGTGTAGTGTTAGGTGTTAGTGTAACCTAGGTTAGGTTTTATTTTACAGGTACTTTTGTATTTATTTTAGCTAGGTAGTTATTAAATAGTTAATAACTATTTAGTAGCTATTCTACCTAGTTAAAATATATACAAACTTGCCTGTAAAATACAAATAAATCCTAAGCTAGCTACAATGTAACTATTAGTTATATTGTAGCTAGCTTAGGGTTTATTTTATAGGTAAGTATTTAGTTTTAAATATGAATAATTTAGGTAATGATAGTAATTTTCTTTAGATTTATTTAAATAATATTTGTTAGGGGGTGTTAGGGTTAGGGTTAGACTTAGATTTAGGGGTTAATAAATTTAATATAGTGGCGGTGATATTGGGGGCGGCAGAATAGGGGTTAATAAGTGTAGGTAGGTTGCAGCGACATTGGGGGCGGCATATTAGGGGTTAATAAATATAATGTATGTGTCGGCGATGTTGGGGGCAGCAGATTAGGGGTTCATAAATATAATGTAGGTGGCGGCGGTGTCCGTAGCAGCAGATTAGGGGTTAAAAATTTTATTATAGTGTTTGCGATGCGGGAGGGCCTCGGTTTAGGGGTTAATAGGTAGTTTATGGATGTTAGTGTACTTTTTAGCACTTTAGTTATGAGTTTTATGTTATGGCGTTGTACCATAAAACTCTTAACTACTGACTTTAGAATACGTTACGGATCTTGACAGGGTAGGGTGTACCGCTCACTTTTTTGCCTCCCAGGACAGACTCGTAATACCGGCGCTATGGAAGTCCCATAGAAAAAAGACTTTATGAAGTTTACATAAGTCGTTTTGCGGTAAGGCAAAAGAAGTGTGCAGTGACCCTAAACCTTCAAGACTCGTAATAGCAGCGGCCGTAAAAAAGCAGAGTTAGGACCTCTTAATGCTGCCTTTTTATCCTAATGCACAACTCGTAATCTAGCCGAAAGGTTTTAGAAGCATTTAACCATTTATCAGCCACTATGTTTAGGCTGCATATACAGTCATGTGCAAAAGAAAGAACGCTCTATTTGAATTCTACGGTTTTACGTATCAGGACATAATAAAAATCATCAGGTCATTAGCATTGAGGAGTCTGTCCCCGGAAAAATTATGTCCCCGGAAATGTCCCCGGCTCCTGTTGTACTGCAGCCAAGTGCTGGGAGAAAGTGATCATCCTGATAACGTCATATCGTCTCAGCGTATGGCAGGCAGCATGTAGGTCATGTGTATGTTTGTGTGTGTATGTATGCTTGTGTATGGGTGTATGTGCATGTGTGAATATATATGCTTTTGTCTGTGTGTATGTGCATGTGTGTGTATGTGCATGTGTGTATGTGCATTTGTGTATATTTATGCGTGTGTGTATGTATATCTGTGTATGTAGGCTTGTGTGTGTATATGTATGCTTGTGTCTGTGTATATGTATGTGTGTATATATATATGTATGCTTGTGTCTGTATGTGTGCACATGTATGCTTGTGTGTGTACAGTATATGTATGCTTGTGTATATGTATACTTGTGTGTGTGTATGTATGCTTGTATGTATATGAGTATGTGTGTATTTGTATGCTTGTGTGTTTGTGCATGTGTATATATATGTGCTTGTATGTGTGTATGTGCATGTGTGTATATGTATGCTTGTGTGTGTATGTGTATATATGTATGCTTGTGTATGTGCATGCATGTATATGTATGCTTGTGTGTGTGCATGCGTGTATATGTATGCTTGTGTATGTGTATATATGTATGCTTGTGTATGTGTATATATGTGTGCTTGTATGTGTGTATGTGCATGTGTGTATATGTATGCTTGTGTGTGTATGTGTATATATGTATGCTTGTGTGTGTGCATGCGTGTATATGTATGCTTGTGTGTGTATGTGAGAAAATGTGAGAAATAACGTATATATATATATATATATCATACAATCACTCCATAAATCCATACCTAATACACTGCATATATCATTTGAGGAAAATATGCTAATAAAATAGTTTTTTACAATTTGTCAATAAGAAAAAATGTCCCTAGATTTAATTTTAAAAATCTGATCACCTTACATTAGCAGGTCTTAAAATTAGGTAAACACAACCTCAGATGAACAGCAACACATAGCATATAACATAGTGTCATCATTTATTCAACAAAAATAAAGCCAACATGGAGAAGTCATGTGTGAAAAATTAAGTATACCCTTACTGCTTCCATAGGAATTAAGAGGCTAAGTAACAGACAGGTGCTGCTAATCAAATGGCCTTGATTAATTGATCAGCAAGTTTGACCACCTCTTTAAAAGCCAACTTTTTATCAGTTTGCTGGTCTGGAACATTCAGGTTTGTGTTAACACAATGCCAAAGTGGAAAGACTTCAGCAATGATCTTACAGAATTAATTGTTGCTACCCATCAAGGGTTATAAAGCCATTTCCAAACATTTTAAAGTCCATCATTCTACAGTGAGAAAGATTATTCACAAGTGGAAAAGATTAAAGACAGTTGCCAATTTTCCCAGTAGTGGACGTCCCAGCAAATTCACCCAAGGTCAGACCGTGCATTGCTCAGTGGAATCACAAAAAAAACAAGTTACATCTCAGACTCTACAGACCTGAGTTAGCAGGTTAAATGTTAAAGTTTGTGACAGTACAATTGGAAAAAGTTGGAACAAGTATGGTTTGTGTGGAAGGGATGCAAGGAGAAAGCATCTTCTCTCTAAAAAGAACATGTCAGCATGGCTTAAATTTGCAAAGTTGCATCTGAACAAACCACAAGACTTCTGAAACAATGCCTATTGGACAGACAACACCAAATTGGAGATGTTTGGCCATAATGCACAGTGCCATGTTTATTGAAAAACAAATACAGTATATCAGCACAAACACCCCATATCAACTGTCAAGCCCAGTGGTGGAGGAGTAATGATTTGGGCTTGTTTTGCAGCCATAGGACCTGGGCACCTTGCAGTCATTGAGTCGACCATGAACTCCTCTGTATACCAAAACATTCTGGAGTAAAATGTGAGGCCATCTGTCTCACAGCTAAAGCTTTGCCGAAATTCAGTCATGCAGCAAGAAAATGTTCTCAAGCACACCAGCAAACAGAATGGCTGAAAGAGAAAAGAATCAAGGTGTTGCAAGGGCCCAGTCAAAGTCCAGACCTCAACTGTGGCGGACCTTAAGAGAGCTGTGCATAAACAAATGCCTGCAAACCTCAATATTCTAAAGCAACAAGTTATACTTAGTTTTTCACACATGGCTTCTCCATTTTGGCTTTATATTTGTTAAATAAATCATGACAAGGTGAAATATTTAATTTGTTGTTCATCTGAGGTTGTATTTACATAATTGTAAGACCTGCTAAGGACCAGATGATTGTTATTATATCCTGATATGTAAAACCATAGAATCGAAAGAGTGTGTACTTACCTGTATCTATCCCCACAGTGTCCTTTTCCAGTAGTGCAAGTAAGTGGCTAGTTAGATTTGTGGGTGCTTTAAGAATACCCCAGTTCAGATGTAATGAATTGATAAACACAAAGTGGATCCTTCACATCCCGTTCTCAGTATACACACCACAAGTAAAAAATAATAACTTTAAAATATAGAAAACAATAGTGATCACCCAAAAGAACATGAGTTCCATAGGGGGATATACCACCCTTGCTGCAGTGTTTCATGCCCCTGGGGTACTTGTTCACTGAAATCCCAGCAAAGCCATCCAATGATATGTAAAGTTTATTTCATAACATTAATTAAAAAGACTTGATGACTCACTTGATTTTTAATCTCTAGGTATCGTGTCCAAATTAAAATGCGCATAAATGTATTGATTATCATATCCTGATGATACTCACATGTTTTTTTCTCCTCTATTGATCTATCCCCTCCCCTCTGAAATAAATTTTGTAGCTAAATATTTCTCTAGTTTCCCTTCACCTTAGATCAAATGGCCTAGAGTCAATAAAACCCTATGAGGGGTAGTTATCAACGCGTCTACTTTTCCTGCCTTCGCTGGCCCAATACGCCCGCCTAAGCTCGCCTCACATCGCCGCCGCGGACCTGCAAAAATTCGCCGAAGTTATCAAAAAAGCTGTCAAAAAGCCGCGCACCAAGTACGGGGCGATGAGCAGCGGACTGTGAGAGTTATCACTCATCCGATCTCGCTGCTTTTCGGCTTTTTTACAGCTTTCTTGCTAGCCTGTCACTAAGCACCCACACTAAACTACACTGTTCTACCCCCTATACCAGCGCCCCCGGAGCCCCCCACAACTAAATAAAGTTAGTAAACCGCCGCTCCTAGACCCCGCCGCAACTCTTATAAATGTATTAACCCCTAAACCGCCGCTCCCGGACACCGCCGCAACCTACATTGTACCTAGTAACCCCTATCCTGCCCCCCCATACCGTCGTCCTCTATAATAAAGTTATTAACCCCTATCCTGCTGATCCCGCACCTCGCCGCAACTAAATAAATAGTTTAACCCCTAAACCGCCGCTCCCTGACCCCGCCGCAACTATAATATATGTATTAACCCCTAAACCGCCGCAACCTATATTACATTTATTAACCCCTATCCTGCCCCCCTACACCGTCGCCACCTATAATAAATTTATTAACCCCTATCCTGCCCCCCACTACACCGCCGCCACTGTAATAAAATTATTAACCCCTAAACCTAAGTCTAACCCTAACACCCCCTAACTTAAATATTAATTAAATAAATCTAAATAATATTTCTCTTATTAAATAAATGAATCCTATTTAAAACTAAATACTTACCTTTAAAATAAACCCTAATATAGCTACAATATAAATAATAATTATATTGTAGCTATGTTAGGATTTATTTTTATTTTACAGGCAAATTTCAATTTATTTTAACTAGGTACAATAGTTATTAAATAGCTATTAACTATTTAATAGCTTACCTAGCTAAAATAAAGATAAATTTACCTGTAAAATAAAAACTAACCTAAGTTACAATTACACCTAACACTACACTATACTTTAATATATTATTCCTATTTAATACTAAATACTTACCTGTAAAATAAACCCTAAGATAGCTACAATATAATTAATAATTACATTGTAGCTATTTTAGGATTTATATTTATTTTACAGGTAACTTTGGAGAAGTGATCCTCCAAGGGGCGCTGAAGAAATCTTCCATCCGATGAAGTGATCCTCCAAGCGGCGCTGAAGAAGTCTTCCATCCGATGAAGTGATCCTCCAAGCGGCGCTGAAGAAGTCTTCCATTCGGGCGATGTCATCTTCCAAGCGGGGTCTTCAATCTTCTTCTTCAGGATCCATCTTCATTCCGCCGACGCGGAACATCCTTCTTTCCCGACGGACTACCGATGAATGAAGGCTCCTTTAAGGGATGTCATCCAAGATGGCGTCTCTTCAATTCCGATTGGCTGATAGGATTCTATCAGCCAATCGGAATTAAGGTAGGAAAAATCTGATTGGCTGATTCAATCAACCAATCAGATTATTCCTACCTTAATTCCGATTGGCTGATAGAATCATATCAGCAAATCGGAATTGAAGGGACGCCATCTTGGATGACATCCCTTAAAGGAGCCTTCATTCGTCGGTAGTCCGTCGGGAATGAAGGATGTTCCGCATCGGCGGAATGAAGATGGATGCTAAAGAAGAAGATTGAAGACCCCGCTTAGAAGATGACATCGCCCGGATAGAAGACTTCTTCAGCGCCGCTTGGAAGATGACATCGCCCGGATCGAAGACTTCTTCAGTGCCGCTTGGAGGATCACTTCATCGGATGGAAGATTTCTTCAATGCCGCTCCGGATCTCCTCTTCGGTTCCATCGCTGCTTGGCTGAGTGAAGACGACTCAAGGTAGGATGATCTTCAGGGGGGTAGTGTTAGGTTTTTTAAGGGGGGTTTGGGTTAGATTAGGGGTATGTGGGTGGTGGGTTTTAATGTTGGGGGGTTGTATTTTTCTTTTACAGGCAAATGAGCTGAATTCTTTGGGGCATGCCCCACGAAAGGCCCTTTTAAGGGCTGGTAAGGTAAAAGAGCTTTGAACTTTTTTAATTTAGAATAGGGTAGGGCATTTTTTTATTTTGGGGGGCTTTGTTATTTTATCGAGGGGGCTTAGATTAGGTGTAAGTATCTTAAAATTGTAATATTTTTAAAATGTTTGTAACTTATTTTTTTTATTTTTTGTAACTTAGCTTTTTTAATTTTTTGTACTTTAGTTAGTTTATGTAATTGTATTAAATTGTAGTTATTTGTAGTTAATTTATTTAATTAATTTAATGATAGTGTAGTGTTAGGTTTAATTGTAACTTAGGTTAGGATTTATTTTACAGGTAATTTTAATTTCTTTTAGCTAGGTAGTTATTAAATAATTAATAACTATTTAATAACTATTCTAACTAGCTAAAATAAATACAAAGTTACCTGCAAAATAAATATAAATCCTAATGGCTAGATTTGGAGTTTTGTCGGTAACGACCCGAAAAGCTAACGCCGGCTTTTTTCTGGCCGCACCATAAAAATAACTCTGGTATTGAGAGTCCACATAAAGGCTGCGTTAGGCTCCAAAAAAGGAGCGTAGAGCATATTTAACGCAGCTTCAACTCTCGATACCAGAGTTGCTTACGCAAGCGGCCAGCCTCAAAAACGTGCTCGTGCACAATTCCCCCATAGGAAACAATGGGGCTGTTTGAGCTGAAAAAAAAACCTAACACCTGCAAAAAAGCCGCGTTCAGCTCCTAACGCAGCCCCATTGTTTGCTATGCGGAAACACTTCCTACGTCTGCACCTAACACTCTAACATGTACCCAGAGTCTAAACACCCCTAACCTTACACTTATTAACCCCTAATCTGCCGCCCCCGCTATCGCTGACCCCTGCATATTATTATTAACCCCTAATCTACCGCTCCGTAAACCGCCGCTACTTACATTATCCCTATGTACCCCTAACCTGCTGCCCTAACATCGCCGACCCCTATATTATATTTATTAACCCCTAATCTGCCGAGCGGACCTGAGCGCTACTATAATAAAGTTATTAACCCCTAATCCGCCTCACTAACCCTATAATAAATAGTATTAACCCCTAATCTGCCCTCCCTAACATCGCCGACACCTAACTTCAATTATTAACCCCTAATCTGCCGACTGGAGCTCACCGCTATTCTAATAAATGTATTAACCCCTAAAGCTAAGTCTAACCCTAACACTAACACCCCCCCTAAGTTAAATATAATTTACATCTAACGAAATTAATTATCTCTTATTAAATAAATTATTCCTATTTAAAGCTAAATACTTACCTGTAAAATAAATCCTAATATAGCTACAATATAAATTATAATTACATTGTAGCTATTTTAGGATTAATATTTATTTTACAGGCAACTTTGTAATTATTTTAACCATGTACAATAGCTATTAAATAGTTAAGAACTATTTAATAGGTACCTAGTTAAAATAATTACAAAATTACCTGTAAAATAAATCCTAACCTAAGTTAGAATTAAACCTAACACTATACTATCATTAAATTAATTAAATAAAATACCTACAATTAAACCTAACACTACACTATCAATAAATAAATTAAATACAATTCCTACAAATAACTACAATGAAATAAACTAACTAAAGTACAAAAAATAAAAAAGAACTAAGTGACAAAAAATAAAAAAATATTTACAAACATAAGAAAAATATTACAACAATTTTAAACTAATTACACCTACTCTAAGCCCCCTTATAAAACAACAAAGACCCCAAAATAAAAATGCCCTACCCTATTCTAAATTACTAAAGTTCAAAGCTCTTCTACCTTACCAGCCCTGAACAGGGCCCTTTGCGGGGCATGCCCCAAGAAGTTCAGCTCTTTTGCCTGTAAAAAAAAACATACAATACCCCCCCCCAACATTACAACCCACCACCCACATACCCCTAATATAACCCAAACCCCCTTAAATATACCTAACACTAAGCCCCTGAAGATCATCCTACCTTGTCTTCACCTCACCAGGTATCACCGATCCGTCCTGGCTCCAAAATCTTCATCCAACCCAAGCAGGGGCTGGCGATCCATCATCCGGTGGCTGAAGAGGTCCAGAAGAGGCTCCAAAGTCTTCATCCTATCCGGGAAGAAGAGGCGATCCGGACCGGCAACCATCTTAATCCAAGCGGCATCTTCTATCTTCATCCGATGACGACCGGCTCCATCCTGAAGACCTCCACCGCGGACCCATCTTCTTCCGGCGACGTCCAACTGAAGAATGACGGTTCCTTTAAGGGACGTCATCCAAGATGGCATCCCTCGAATTCCAATTGGCTGATAGGATTCTATCAGCCAATCGGAATTAAGGTAGGAATATTCTGATTGGCTGATGGAATCAGCCAATCAGAATCAAGTTCAATCCGATCAGCCAATAGAATGCAAGCTCAATCTGATTGGCTGATTGGATCAGCCAATCGGATTGAACTTGATTCTGATTGGCTGATTCCATCAGCCAATCAGAATATTCCTACCTTAATTCCGATTGGCTCATAGAATCCTATCAGCCAATCGGAATTCGAGGGATGCCATCTTGGATGACGTCCCTTAAAGGAACCGTCATTCTTCAGTTGGACGTCGCCGGAAGAAGATGGGTCCGCGGTGGAGGTCTTCAGGATGGAGCCGGTCGTCATCGGATGAAGATAGCAGATGCCGATTGGATCAAGATGGTTGCCGGTCCGGATCGCCTCTTCTTCCCGGATAGGATGAAGACTTTGGAGCCTCTTCTGGACCTCTTCAGCCACCGGATGATGGATCGCCAGCCCCCGCTTGGGTTGTATGAAGATTTTGGAGCCAGGACGGATCGGTGATACCTGGTGAGGTGAAGACAAGGTAGGATGATCTTCAGGGGCTTAGTGTTAGGTTTATTTAAGGGGGGTTTGAGTTAGATTAGGGGTATGTGGGTGGTGGGTTGTAATGTTGGGGGGGGGTATTGTATATTTTTTTTTACAGGCAAAAGAGCTGAACTTCTTGGGGCATGCCCCGCAAAGGGCCCTGTTCAGGGCTGGTAAGGTAAAAGAGCTTTGAACTTTAGTAATTTAGAATAGGGTAGGGCATTTTTTATTTTGGAGGTCTTTGTTATTTTATTAGGGGGCTTAGAGTAGGTGTAATTAGTTTAAAATTGTTGTAATATTTTTCTTATGTTTGTAAATATTTTTTTATTTTTTGTAACTTAGTTCTTTTTTATTTTTTGTACTTTAGTTAGTTTATTTCATTGTAGTTATTTGTAGATATTGTATTTAATTAATGCATTGATAGTGTAGTGTTAGGTTTAATTGTAGGTAATTATAGGTATTTTATTTAATTAATTTAATGATAGTATAGTGTTAGGTTTAATTGTAACTTAGGTTAGGATTTATTTTACAGGTAATTTTGTAATTATTTTAACTAGGTAGCTATTAAATAGTTCTTAACTATTTAATAGCTATTGTACCTGGTTAAAATAATTACAAAGTTGCCTGTAAAATAAATATTAATCCTAAAATAGCTACAATGTAATTATAATTTATATTGTAGCTATATTAGGATTTATTTTACAGGTAAGTATTTAGCTTTAAATAGGAATAATTTATTTAATAAGAGTTAATTTATTTCGTTAGATGTAAATTATATTTAACTTAGGGGGGGTGTTAGTGTTAGGGTTAGACTTAGCTTTAGGGGTTAATACATTTATTAGAATAGCGGTGAGCTTCAGTCGGCAGATTAGGGGTTAATAATTGAAGTTAGGTGTCGGTGATGTTAGGGAGGGCAGATTAGGGGTTAATACTATTTATTATAGGGTTAGTGAGGCGGATTAGGGGTTAATAACTTTATTATAGTAGTGGTGCGGTCCGCTCGGCAGATTAGGGGTTAATAAGTGTAGGCAGGTGGAGGCGACGAGGGGGGCAGATTAGGGGTTAATAAATATAATATAGGGGTCGGCAGTGTTAGGGGCAGCAGATTAGGGGTACATAGCTATAATGTAGGTGGCGGCGCTTTGCGGTCGGCAGATTAGGGGTTAATTATTGTAGGTAGCTGGCGGCGACGTTGTGGGGGGCAGATTAGGGGTTAATAAATATAATACAGGGGTCGGCGGGGTTAGGGGCAGCAGATTAGGGGTACATAAGTATAATGTAGGTGGCGGTCGGCAGATTAGGGGTTAAACAAATTTAATCGAGTGGCGGCGATGTGGGGGGGCCTCGGTTTAGGGGTACATAGGTAGTTTATGGGTGTTAGTGTACTTTAGAGTACAGTAGTTAAGAGCTTTATGAACCGGCGTTAGCCCAAAAAGCTCTTAACTACTGACTTTTTTCTGCGGCTGGAGTTTTGTCGTTAGATTTCTAACGCTCACTTCAGACACGACTCTAAATACCGGAGTTAGAAAGATCCCATTGAAAAGATAGGATACGCAATTGACGTAAGGGGATCTGCGGTATGGAAAAGTCGCGGCTGAAAAGTGAGCGTTAGACCCTTTTTTGAGTGACTCCAAATACCGGAGTTAGCCTAAAACCAGTGTTAGGAGCCTCTAACGCTGGTTTTCACGGCTAACGCCAAACTCCAAATCTAGCCGTAAGATAGCTACAATGTAATTATTAATTATATTGTAGCTATCTTAGGGTTTAGTTTACAGGTAAGTATTTAGTTTTAAATATGAATAATTTATTAAAGTATAGTGTAGTGTTAGGTGTAATTGTAACTTAGGTTAGTTTTTATTTTACAGGTTAATTTCTCTTTATTTTAGCTAGTTAGCTATTAAATAGTTAATAACTGTTTAATAGTTATTGTACCTAGTTAAAATAAATTGAAATTTGCCTGTAAAATAAAAATAAATCCTATCATAGCTAAAATATATTTATTATTTATATTGTAGCTATATTAGGGTTTATTTTAAAGGTAAGTATTTAGTTTTAAATAGGATTAATTTAGTTCATAATAGAAATATTATTTAGATTTATTTAATTAATATTTAAGTTAGGGGGGTGTTAGGGTTAGTGTTAGACTTAGGTTTAGGGGTTAATAAATTTATTACAGTGGCGGCGGTGTAGTGGGGGGCAGGATAGGGGTTAATAAATGTATTATAGGTGGCGACGGTGTAGGGGGGCAGGATAGGGGTTAATAAATTTAATATAGGTTGTGGCGGGGTCCGGGAGCGGCAGTTTAGGGGTTAATACATATATTATAGTTGCGGCGGGGTCAGGGAGCGGCGGTTTAGGGGTTAATATGTATAGAGTAGCTTGTGGTGGGCTCCGGGAGCGGCGGTTTATGGGGTAAACACTTTATTTAGTTGCGGCGGTGTAGGGGGGACAGATTAGAGGTGTTTAGACTCGGGGTACATGTTAGGGTTTTAGGTGCAGACATCTCCCATAGGAATCAATGGGATGTCTGTCAGCAGCGAACATGAACTTTCGATATGGTCAGACTCCCATTGATTCCTATGGGATCCGCCGCCTCCAGGGATTGAAAACCAGGTACGCTGGGCCGTAAAAGTGCAGAGCGTACCTGCTAGTTTTTTGATAACTAGCAAAAGTAGTCAGATTGTGCCGCAAACATCTGGAGTGACGTAAGAATCGATCTGTGTCGGACTGAGTCCGGCGGATCGAAGCTTACGTCACAAAATTCTACTTTTGACGGTGTCTAGGGCTTGATAACTAAGGCGAATCAGCCTAGCCAAAAATACGCCTCGGAATTCCAGCATATTTGAGGTTGACGGCTTGATAACTACCCCTCTATGATTCTATCCAGTGAGACTACTTTACCATAATAAACCAGAAATACTTTACAACTACAAACATTCAAAGTAAACAGGTTTGAAAATGGTTGTAATTATTGATCTACCTTTTTGCTAGGAGTTTGTGTCTGATGAGTGAAATGTCATGCATTGGGCACCTCTAGCAACTGAATGTGTTGATGACAGGAACACCTACTATTGAAACTTGAAAATATAAGTGAAGAGATGTTCAAAACATGATCTTGTCTGTACAATGAGGCCACACAACATCCTCATGAGTGTCTATGAATCTAGCCCACTGTGTAACACTCTGTGTCATGTAGTAAGATCAGGGTCACTTAAGGAATTGCACTGATAATGTGCTGCCTGGGTCTGAGAGTAAAATGACACCTCCCAACATTCTTTCCACTACTGTCTAAACCCAATGACTTCACTACATCCTTAAGGAAAATAAGAGTTGTAAATATATATATATATATATATATATATATATATATATATATATATACTGTATATATACAAATATATGTGTGTGTGACTTTGGCATGTTTTTATTATTTAATGCAGCCATGCTCTCCCAATGTGCTGCCCCTGTTAGAGACCTGGGCCCGATGGTCTCACCAGGACCTATTATAGAGCTGGCCCGGAGTAAGAGAATCACACTATGGGCTCCATTTATCATTATGTGAACATACATGTAGTCTGTCTGCCATGAACATGGTGAGCATGCGGCATTGTGCTGCCTTCCTTTATGATTGCATGAGCGGCTTTTTATGCAATGCTACCACCTGCTCTTTGGCAACTAATCATTGCCAATCATTCTGGATGGATTAGTAAGAGTTAAAGGGAATTTTAATCCACGTTTTTTTTCTTTTGTGATTCAGATAGAGCATGCTTTTTTAAGCAACTTTCTAATTTACTCCTACTATCAAATTTTCTTCATTCTCTTGGTATTTTTATTTGAAAAGCAAGAATGTAAGTTTAGATGCCGGCCCATTTTTGGTGAACAACCTGTGATGTTCTTGCTCATTGGTGGATAAATTCACCCACCAATATAAAAGTGCTGTCCATTATTCTGAACCAAAAATTGGCTGGCTCTTTAGCCTATATGCCTTATTTTTCAAATAAAGATATCAAGAGAATGAAGAAAAAATTGATAATAGAAGTAAATTAGAAAGTTGCTTAAAATTGCCTGCTCTATCTGAATCACAAAATAAAAACTTTGGGTTCAGTGTCCCTTTAATTTTAAAACTCTACATGACACCAAATGTGCCCTGGTATTGCAAGTTATGTGTAATGTGAGCACGACCTCACATTCGCATTGCACAGAAGCATTGCGCTCACAAGAGCATACTTCCATAGGCTTCAATGGTAGCATTGTAGAACATAGCGCATTGAAAGGGGTTACTCACACAGCGATGGGCAGCAGATTGTAAATATATATGTATATGAATATATATATATTTATGTGTTAATATGTGTATATACATATATAAGCATATACATATATATTTACAGGGAACACACAGTTCCCATAGACCACACTATAAAGGCACATTTTAGTGCTGTTTTTTTCCCAACACCCCACACTTGCCAACTTTAGCCCCCAAAAACTGATTTGTGCAGTTTTTTTTATAATTTTCTAAAAGTGTGACAATTGGACCCAAAATAAAGTATATTGTAGTTTTTATTAAAAAAACTATGTAGCTTTTTTTAAATAAAAACTACAATACACTTTATTTTGAGGCCATTTGGTTAATCTTCTGAGTGCTAATTGTTACTGCGAGCTTGCAATAGCCATAACCAGCTACTTACGGGCATGCAATAAATTATCGATCCAATTGTAATCTAGCCCTTAAAAGGTTATTTATATTTGATCAAGTTTTCAGCTGTACTTAGAAGTAGAAAAATAGTAATTCCCTTCATAATTATGCAATAAGATTGCTGTCAAAAAGGCAAGTGCGTGTGATTCATTTGCATTGTACATAAATTGTGACATACGAATACAAATCTTTAGAATACAAATCTTTAATTACAAATACAATTACATTTTTAGAAATACAATTTTGTTTTTTGGAAGTACAACCTTCCTTTTGGAAAATACATCTTTTTCCATTAGAAGTACAATTTGTTATTTTTTTTGGAATTACACTTCCAGCGTGTGTCAAAACAGTGTCAAAAATAAATGCTAGTTCCCATTTTGCTGAAGTACTCTCCTTTTTTTCAGGGAAGTGTAAGTGAAGCGTTTAATATACTTCTGTGGTTCTTTAAATTAAACAATATATGTGTACTATTATTTGGTCATTATTTGCAGTCAATGCTTTGGGGTAGATTTAACAATCAGCGGATGCTGCTTTCTATGCCCGAAGTTTTAGGCTCACCTGAAACGTAAGTTAAGAAGCAGAGGAAGTAAAACCGCTGCTTCTTAAATTCTCTGCCATCTTTTAGGTGGTGGACTGCAATTATGATGACTGAGCAATGTTAAATGCCAACAGCGTATGCTGTCAGCATTTAGCAATGTCGGCCGGACATGATTCGCTACACCAAATCATGTCCACCCAGCACTTGTTAAATTGACCCCCTTGTATCAATCAACAAGGTCTACTTTCAAAGCTACCTGAATGTTACAGCTTAACACTTACTGATTTGCTCTAACATTCAACCAAGAAATTCATAAAAAAAAATATCCTTTATCACCTTTTAAAAGTTTTGCTACGTCATCAATATTATGACTGGTAAAATCCTAAAGATGAATGACTTTAACTTATCAATGGTGAGGCACAGGAAGCAAATGAGTCAACTTATAATAAGATAATTTGTTTTTTCAATCGTGTACTCACAAGGTGATGAAGTAATTTTCTGGCACAATAACTTAACATGACTAATGTTACTTTAATAGATCTGGTTAATACTCTACTTCTAATCTTTACAAACCCATTTTTTTTTTTAATTCAATTTCATTTCTATGCCAATATGATAATGGAAGCTTACACTATAACTGAGTGTTTGGTAAATCAAGCTTCCTGTTATCTGGCATAGCAAGAACTGGTTGCATTTTTCATGAAGAAATTTAGGAATACATCATTTCTTTTACATCATTTCTTAATCTACTATAAAGATGCCATTTTTTTATATTTTGTTAATTATTTAAAAATTACGCTAACAAATCATTTAAGCAAGACCTTTTTTTTAAGCAACAAAGATCTTGAGTGCAGAATTATCTTCAATAAAATGTGAGTCTCAGGATTTTTATATACAGTAGTTATCAGGCTTTTGGTACGTGTTCTGTAAAATACATCTGAACTTTGTGCATTTACTCCTAACTGTGTAGACATTAGGCTATTTGAGGTCACTTTGTCTAGACCAGATGTGACCAAAGTAAGACTACTTAGCAACAATGTAACTCTCCTGCACTTTTATTTGTGTTTTATATTTGTCATCATTAAAGGGACAGTAAAGAACTTGACCAAGGTTACGAGTGAAGCACCATGGATCACTCCGGCTGTGTTATCTTATATTGCCCTCCACACCCCTCTGCTGAGACATTCTAGCATTGCAACTTGATGGAAAAAGTTCAACCAAAGAAACTTAAAGGTACACTCAAGTCAAAATGAAACTTTATTGATTAAGATAGAGCATGCAATTTTAAACAACTATCCAATTTACTTACATTAAAAAAATGTGCACAGTCTTTTTGAGTCCCCAGCTCCTGATGAGCATGTGCAAAAATTCACAGAATATACATATATGCATTTGTGGTGGGGCCAGCGGATCGACAGCATACGCTGTCGGCATTTATCATTTCACAAGCATTCCTTGTGAAATGCTTTTGCAATGCCGCCCCCTGCAGATTCACAGCCAATCAGCCACTAGCAGGGGGTGTCAATCAACCCGATCGTATCCAATCAGGCTGATTGCTGTCTGCCGCTTCAGAGGTGGCAGATGAGTTAAGGAGCAGCAATCTTAAGACCTACTACTTAACTCCTGTTTCCGGCGAGCCCATACAGGGCTTGAAAAATCATCCCCTTAGTGCTATGGCATTCTCTTTTTATCATGCATTTGTTAATTATACAAATCTACTTTATTTATTGGTCCTTTAACCCTGCCAACAATCTTTTCAGTGTGCCGCCAACAATCTTTTTAGTGTGCCCCATACTTTTAATAAAGATAGTAGCCTTCAAATTACAAGAGTTAAATGTGCTTGAGAGGCGTACAAAAAGCGCTTGATATTTTGCATAACAAAACACATTTCAAATAGTATGGAAATAAAGGTTTATTAATTAAAAAAAGTTTTAAAAGGGATTTAAAGAGATATGATGTATGGCATGCGCCTGGACTGGAAAGGGCTCAACGGTGTATGTGTGTATGTATATATGTGTATGGGTGTATATGGGAAGTTTTATTATACTTAAATTTAATTAAAATACTATAGTACATAACTAAATGTGGAGGTTTAGAACACTATCTGCTTAGCACTTAAAGGGACAGTCTACACAAAAGCTGCTATTTAAAAAGATAGAATAATGCCTTTGGTTTTCTTTTTAACCCTTCTCCTGTGTTTAAAAAGATGTTTCCTGTGGCTGATTCAGTGTGAGATCTGTGGAGCACTGTTCCTAGAGTAGAGGGTCAAGAGAACTACTTTGCATCTTGAGGGTAGTTCCTCTTTTAGAGACCCTATGGATAAGAAACTGGAGGATTATTTAAGAAAGATGTTTCTTCATCAGGGTTTGCAGTGGCAACCAGTTGCTAGTATTGCAACAGTTGCTGGTGCAACCTCTTATTGGTGTGACTGATCTAATTTCAGAGGAGACTACTATAGAAGAGATCCAAGATAGGATCAAGGCTCTAAAGCTGGCTTACACTTTTATCTGTGATGCCAGTATGCAAATTGTCAGGCTGGGAGCAAAGATTTCAATTTTTGCGATACTAGCCTGCAGAGCCATTTGGTTAAAGTCTTGGTCTGCGGATGTGACTTCCAAATCCAAGCTTCTGTCTCTACCTTTTAAGGGTAAGACTTTATTTGGTCCTGGTCTGGCAGCGATAATTTCCATGGTTACTGGTGGAAAATTAGTTTTTTTTTTACCACAGGATAAGAAGAATTAAAAAAAAAAAATTCAAGCTTCTGGAGGCCTGTCGTTCTCTTCAGTCCTCTGTTCATCCATCAGTGGCAGCGTGCATGGAAGTAATTGGTCTCAAGGTGGCATGGACATTATTCCGTTTGCTCGCTTCCATCTGAGACGTCTACAGTTATGTATGCTCAGTCAATGGAACGGAGACCACTCTGATCTCTCTCAGAGATCTATCTCAGAGGATAGTTTTAGACTCTCAGACAAGGATTTCTCTGTCTTGGTGGATCTCCCAAGACCATTTGTCTCAGGGCACTTGTTCCTGAGAACTTCTTGGGAGATTGTGACCATGGATGCCAGCCTGTTAGGCTGGGAAACAGTTTGGGGATCCCTAAAAACTCAGGGAATTTGGACTCAGGAGGAGTCTGCTCTCCCTATAAATATCCTAGAATGGAGAGCAATTTTCAATGCACTGACATCTTGGCTTCAACTGAGTTTAGTCCGGTTTATCAGATTTCAATCGGACAACATCACTTCAGTGGCGAATATCAACCACCAAGGAGGAACTTGGAGCTTGTTAGCTATGAAGGTGATGACATATTCTTCAGTGGGCAGAGTCTTACAATTGTCATCTCTCTGTTATTCTTATCCAAGAGGTGGATAACTGGGAAGAGGATTATCTAAGCAGGCAGATGTTTCATCCAGGGGAATGGGCTCTCTGTTAACCCTCAAATAGGGAGTTCCGAAGCTCGATCTGATGGCATCTTGTCTAAATGCCAAGCTTTCAAAATACAGAGCAAGATCAAGAGATCCTCAAGCAGCTCTGGTAGACACCCTGGCAGTGCCATGGGATTTTGGTCTAATTTATCTGTTTCCTTCGGTTGCCCTCCTTCCTTGGGTGATAGCTTTTATCAAACGGGAGCAGGCTTCCGTGATTTTAATAGCTCCAGTGTTGCCTTGCAAAACTTGGTTTGCAGACCTAGTGAAGATGTCGTCATTTCCCCCATGGAAATTGCCTCTGAGGAAAGATCTTCTACTTCAGGGTCCCTTCCTCCATGCAAACTTAGTCTCTCTAAAGCTGACTGCTTGGAGATTAAACACTTAGTCTTGTCCAGACAAGGTTTTTCTGTGAAGGTTATTGAGATTATAATTTAGGCTCGTAAGCCTGTTATTCGCAAGATTTATTATAAGATATGGCGTGAATACCTTCATTGGTGCGGATCTAGGGGTCTTTCTTGGAGTCAGGTGAGAATTCCTGTATTCTGTCCGTTTTTTTAGCAGGGCCTGGAGAAGGGTTTATCAGTCAGTACCCTAAAGGGTTAGATTTCGGCTCTGTCGATTCTTCTGCAGAAGCGTCTGGCAATTTTGTCCAGGCTTTGGTTAGAATCAGGCCTGTGTTTAGGTCAATTGCTCCTCCTTGGAGTCTTAATCTGCTTCTCAGAGTTCTGCAGCAAGCTCCATTTAAGCCTATGCATTCTATTGATATTAAGTAATTGTCCTGGAAGGTTTTGTTTCTGCTGGTAACTTCCTCTGCCCGTAGAGTTTCGGAGCTTTCGGCTCTACAGTGTGATTCTCCTTATCTTATTATTCATACGGATAAGGTGGTCCTCCATACTAAATTAGGATTTCTACCTAAGGTGGTTTCAAAACGCAATATTAACAAAGAAATTGTTGTTCCTTCATTTTGTTCTGATCCTTCATCTAAGAAGGAGTGGTTGTTGCACAATCTGAATGTTGTGCGTGCTTTGAAGTTCTATTTGCAGGCTACGAAAGATTTTCATCAATCTTCTGCTCTTTTTGTTGTCTTTTCTGGTAAACAGAGGGGTCAGAAGGCCACTTCTTCTACTCTTTCCTTCTGGTCAAGAAGTGTTATTCGATTGGCTTATGAGACAGCTGGACAGCAGCCTCCAGAGAAAATTATGGCTCACTCCACTAGGGCTGCTGCTTCCTCTTGGGCCTTTAAAAATGATGCTTCTATGGAACTGATTTGCAAGGCGACCACTCGGTCATCATTGCATACTTTTTCCAAATTTTTCAAATGTTATGTTTTTGCCTCAGCTGAGACTTCTTTTGGGAGGAATGTTCTTCAATGGGTAGTGCCTTCTATTTAGGCTCGCCTGTCTTGTGTATACCTCCCTTCCATTCTCTGGACTCTAGCTTTGCTATTGGTTCCCACTAGTAATTGAATGGATTTGTGGACTCTCCATGCCATTGGAAAGAAAATATAATTCATGCTTCAAAGAAAAAAAGAGAGAATGCCGCTTGAGGTAAAACTCGGTACTTTATTGGTCAATATAAAAACTTGGTGCCAGCGTGCAGTAACAAGTATTTTCAAACAGCTGCTTAGTCACAAACAGGCCAGTCTGACGCGTTTCGGCTGATATGCCTTATTCATAGACTTAATTTTGTTAATTCACCTGTGGGACTTTAAATGCCCCCTCACAATCTGATTGGTAGCCTGTGAAATGTGTCCGTATTAACTCCACCCTTATGCGTAATTGACATTGATTGACATCTGCCTTTGCACACAACATACTTCTCATTATTAAAGCCTGTCACAGTTGCCTATTATATTCACAGACATGTCACGTTTGCCTCAGTGATTTCTGGACCTATTGTCAAAACCCTATTAGGATAAGAATAAGGGAAAATATGTGTTGGTTTATAATGTTGTATGTCCACAGAAAAGAAATTAGCCAGCCCTCATGTAACTTAACACTAAAATTCCTAGCTTATTATATGTATGGAGCAGCAATTGTCATTATCTGTATTCGCTTTTTGCAATTAAATATGACATAAATAAACATCATGAATTTGAACACAAATTGTTCAATCTTTACATCACATTAATGAACACCAACATATTGTGTTAATTATACAAGGGAGATCAGTACACCTACTCCTTGTCCTTTCTACTACATGCTTACCTGATAAATTATTTTCTTTCCTGGCAAGGAGAGTCTCCGACCCACCCTTACTTTAAGATTACTTTTTGTCATTTTCTAAACCTCAGGCACCTCTATGTCCTTTGTGTTTTCTTCTCTTTCCATGATTCCTTGGCTGAATGACTGAGGATACTTCAAGCTTTGCTGGGGTTTTCATTGCCTCTACCTGGTGGCCAGGAGTTGAATTCCCACTAGTAATTGAATAGATTTGTGGACTCTTCATGCCAGGAAAGGAACACATTTATCAGGTAAGCATACATTATTTGCAAATTGCAATACTCTACTGTGTTTTGTAACTTTTATTCATGCAAAAATATTTTAACATGTTTAATTGCTGCTATTTCCTATGCCTGATAGCATAGTATAAAAAGAAAATGATCCAAAGACAGACTAAAAATATGTAGAATAATGAAAAAATAATACGGACAAGGGCCACTTGGAAGACATCAACTTCTGAGTCTGTCCGTTTTGTGCAACTTTAAATGAACTTGACACCTAAAGAAAATCGAATATTTCTATTTTATTGTTCTTCCCAACTTCCCAACTACAACTGAATATGTTTTACATTTTAACACTGGATATTACAGTAAACCAGATGAAAAAAATGTTCCTAATCAAAATGTACACATTTCACTTATAGTAATTATTGCATATTTATTTGCTCCACTGAGTATTTCATTACCTTGTATTTAAATTCTTAATTCTTAATAAATGCTATGATTGTATTATTTAGGTGGTAACATATTGCTTTCCCATCAAAACAAAGTATTGCATTTAATTTTAAGGTCATACATCTGCATTGTTGATAAAGATCTATGTATGATGCAGAAGATGGGTTATTTCTAAAGCAAAACATTACAGAGATGGTCTACATCATTCTGTTACACAATGAAAGTTATTGATGTAGCAGATTTTAGTGTTTGCCTCTCCTGGGACAGATTTACAGTCCAGTGTGTGAGTTCTAGAATGATTTGCTGCAAATTTTTGCTGGGTGGCCGAATCAATGCTCCAGATGTGTACAACCTGAAAGCTGTATCTTATGTAAAGAATAAGAACATAAATTGCTCCACATCGTACAATTTGTTTTAAAAGTACCATAAACGAACAATTGCTAACATCTCAATTAATCTTTCTTTCAATAGATCGTATTCATTCTCAAAAGGTATAGGCTCCATTCGGACTATGAATACAATAAAACATAGTGTTGTAACATGCTAAAACAGGTTAGACCAATCTGATATATTTGGTGATGAATCCATTTTTCAAAATGTATTTATTAGTTTAGACCACACATTTTTCTTTCGATTAGAAAAGAATTGTAGACTAGAGTTTGTTCACAAGAAATATGCTTCCATATTGATATTTTTAATAGCATCTATATATCTATAATCTATCTATCATCTATATATCTATCATCTGTCTATGTGTCTGTTTGTCTATCATATATCTATCTATCATCTATCTATCTAGCTATCTATCTATAATCTATCATCTGTCTATGTGTCTGTCTGTCTATCTATCATATACAGGGAGTGCAGAATTATTAGGCAAATGAGTATTTTGACCACATCATCCTCTTTATGTATGTTGTCTTACTCCAAGCTGTATAGGCTCGAAAGCCTACTACCAATTAAGCATATTAGGTGATGTGCATCTCTGTAATGAGAAGGGGTGTGGTCTAATGACATCAACACCCTATATCAGGTGTGCATAATTATTAGGCAACTTCCTTTCCTTTGGCAAAATGGGTCAAAAGAAGGACTTGACAGGCTCAGAAAAGTAAAAAATAGTGAGATATCTTGCAGAGGGATGCAGCACTCTTAAAATTGCAAAGCTTCTGAAGCGTGATCATCGAACAATCAAGCGTTTCATTCAAAATAGTCAACAGGGTCGCAAGAAGCGTGTGGAAAAACCAAGGCGCAAAATAACTGCCCATGAACTGAGAAAAGTCAAGCGTGCAGCTGCCGAGATGCCACTTGCCACCAGTTTGGCCATATTTCAGAGCTGCAACATCACTGGAGTGCCCAAAAGCACAAGGTGTGCAATACTCAGAGACATGGCCAAGGTAAGAAAGGCTGAAAGACGACCACCACTGAACAAGACACACAAGCTGAAATGTCAAGACTGGGCCAAGAAATATCTCAAGACTGATTTTTCTAAGGTTTTATGGACTGATGAAATGAGAGTGAGTCTTGATGGGCCAGATGGATGGGCCCATGGCTGGATTGGTAAAGGGCAGAGAGCTCCAGTCCGACTCAGACGCCAGCAAGGTGGAGGTGGAGTACTGGTTTGGGCTGGTATAATCAAAGATGAGCTTGTGGGGCCTTTTCGGGTTGAGGATGGAGTCAAGCTCAACTCCCAGTCCTACTGCCAGTTTCTGGAAGACACCTTCTTCAAGCAGTGGTACAGGAAGAGGTCTGCATCCTTCAAGAAAAACATGATTTTCATGCAGGACAATGCTCCATCACACGCGTCCAAGTACTCCACAGCGTGGCTGGCAAGAAAGGGTATAAAAGAAGAAAATCTAATGACATGGCCTCCTTGTTCACCTGATCTGAACCCCATTGAGAACCTGTGGTCCATCATCAAATGTGAGATTTACAAGGAGGGAAAACAGTACACCTCTCTGAACAGTGTCTGGAAGGCTGTGGTTGCTGCTGCACGCAATGTTGATGGTGAACAGATCAAAACACTGACAGAATCCATGGATGGCAGGTTTTTGAGTGTCCTTGCAAAGAAAGGTGGCTATATTGGTCACTGATTTGTTTTTGTTTTGTTTTTAAATGTCAGAAATGTATATTTGTGAATGTTGAGATGTTATATTGGTTTCACTGGTAAAAATAAATAATTGAAATGGGTATATATTTGTTTTTTGTTAAGTTGCCTAATAATTATGCACAGTAATAGTCACCTGCACACACAGATATCCCCCTAAAATAGCTATAACTAAAAACAAACTAAAAACTACTTCCAAAAATATTCAGCTTTGATATTAATGAGTTTTTTGGGTTCATTGAGAACATGGTTGTTGTTCAATAATAAAATTAATCCTCAAAAATACAACTTGCCTAATAATTCTACACTCCCTGTATATCTATCTATCCATATTGCATATCAGCGATTAAGCACTGTATTGCAAAATAAATGGAATACATTTTGTTAGCACATAGGCTATATAAATCAAGAGCAGTTCAGTGATATACCTCTTAAAAAGCTTGATGTAACCCATATTCCTGTTCTCCTATGCTGTGACCAATTAAAGACAATACATAATGAATGTGTGCCCTGATCTAACCAGTGACTGTGTAGATTGTTGTAGACACAGATAACTGTCATCTTGCTTACAAGGACATAGTACTGAAAAGGTTTCTATCATGTATATGCTATCAGTTAAACATGTTAAAACATATTTTTACATTAAAGAGGTTAAAGGCCATAAAAAACAGTACAAGTGCATAATGAACAAACGCATAATACAAACACAATATCACTTACTATAAAATGTAAAAGAGCAGTAGATTTTGTTTCTGACAAATGTCAAACTTTATTTCAGTTTGCCAGCACCCTGTATTTGACAATCAGATGCAAATCACAGACTTATATACACTGTGATCTCTTGCACATGCTCTATAAGTTGTTGCTTCAGAAAGTGTACATATAAAAAAAGCACAATTTGATCATTAAAACTCCATATCTGAATCATGAAAGTTTAATTTTGACTTTAGAGTCCCTTTAATTAAAATATATTAAAAGCTTTAAGTGAAACTAACAGGAAGTGTATGATTCATTGATTTTATGTGGGACTATCTGATAGGTAGAACTCCCACGTAAAAATGTTGGTTTATTTTGCACAGGAATATTAATAAAAAGAAAGGAAGAAATAAAGGAGAAAAGAGAAAAGGAAGAAAGAAAGAATATATATGACTGTTGTGTGTGCATATGTATTTATGGGGTAAAAACTACTACATCCCTTTTATGTATTTTTGTTTAAATTAATTTAAGAGGTATATAAGCCATTACTAAAGTTTCAAACTCTCTTTTTTTTTTTAAAATCGCAGAAGGTGCAGCTGTCTCCTCATCATGCCAAGTTTGCTGCTTTATTGTTAAACTTAACTCCAATCTGTCCTTCATTCCCCACATCCAATTGCTTTCTTCATCCTGCCACATCCACCTATGTTATCTGCAAAATTAATATTTTTCTAAGCTCTGACACCTCTTAGCAACTAATCCACTCCCTGGTAATGTCCAGATTCAACAACTGCAATAACCTAGTAACTGGCCTTTCTCTCTCCGGCCTCTCCCCTCTTCAATCCATCTTTAATACCTCTGCAAGGCTAATCCACCTTTCCTGATGCTCGGTATCTGTGCACCTCTCTATGAGTCCTTTCACCGGCTCCCCATTCACAGCAGAATTAAATTCAAAATTCTCACCCTACAAAGCCCTTACCAACGCCGCTCCCCACTACCTGTCCTCACTAATCAACAAATATACTCCAGCCCTACCCCTAAGGTCCAACAATGGCCTGCTCTTTGCATCTTCTACCATTACCTCTTCCAATATATATATATTAAACAAATGTAAATGTTCCTTTACTATAGGTGAAAACGTACACCTGTAGTGCTATACTTAACTCTAGTGCACTGTAGAGCTGCGCTAATCCCGACCCTTCTTCACAGAGCTCCAGGCATGCTAATAGGAGGCTTAGAGTTGCAGATCCTATGACCTGCGCTAAAGGAACTTCTCCTTTAATGCAGGATCTGGTATCCGCCACGATAAGCCTTTCATTAGCGCAGCCTGAGGCTCTGTGCAGATGTGTCTGGATTAGCATGAATCTTCAGCATGCAAGGGGTAAGTATTTAACCCCTAAATGTAACAAAGGAAAACTGACAAATTCTGTCAGTGTTTATTAATTTTCTTTAAATTCAGTTTAGGCATTCGTGCGGATTGTTGTTTTGTGAAAACGAAACAAATATCTATATTTTCATTATGCATTTGAACAAGCCTAATAGAAACATAGAAAAATAGATATTAATGGCACATAGCCATAGGCCCAGCAAGTCTGCCCGATAAACGTAAATGTTTTTCACACTCACCTAGTATCTTCATTTATTGTAATACTGCATACAAATATTGTAAAAAAATGTGTTTTATATTTAAAAAAAAAATACTTTTTCTAAGTTAATTGTATGCTATTGTTTCAGTGTATATGCTGTATGCTTATGTAGCTATTTGTAAAGTACTTTCATACTTCCTGCCTGGATGGATACATAGTTTGTACAGAATAAAATTTGGTAGATATATTTATTTATATTAACCTATGCTTAAAATGTGCTAATGCATCCCCATTTTATCGTTTTCAGAGAGGACCCTTATGAAAAATAATTTTAAATGACTATTTAAAGAAATTATTTGAATACATATGTATTGTTTATAAGGGTTCTCTTTTAAAGTGGCGATATGGCAACCATATCCCTGCAGCTCTCACCTCAGGCCTCTCCCTGTTATTTGAACTCTCTATCACTTTCTGTCATTTTAACCATTCTGCATTTCAGTATATCATTTGCAAATTCTTAAGCTTTTGATTAGGGAAGGAGGCTCTTTTTAAACGTGCCCCCCAAAAATTATAGTTTTTTTTGTATCAGGCAGTTTTTAGGGCTAAAAGTTATTGGGTGTGGGGAGTTAGAAAAAAAAGTCACTGAAAAGTGCCTTTACATTGCAGTCTTTGATAACTGTGTGTTTTCCAGTAGATATATATGTATATGAATATATACATCTATATTTATGTGGTAATGTGTGTATATACATAAGTTTATATGTATATAATCATATACATATATATTTAACATTTGCTGCCATCGCTGCGCTACTTACCTCCATTCGATTCTGACGGCATGAGAACTTGCCTATGGAAGTGCGCTCGCAATGCATCCTAGCAATGGGAATGCGAACTTGCGTTTGCATTGCAATAAACCTGTACTACCTGTGCACATTAGCGTGTGCTGGTATTATTCAGCGGAGAGCTAATATTTAGCACTCCACTTGTATTCTGGCCCTTTATATTAATCAAACTGACACAAAATATATGAATCATTGCAAGTCCCAGTGAGGCCTGCAAGGGCATTCATTTTCCCTAATTGAGAGTCACATACCATTGGCAGGATAAGACAATGGTGCTTGCGGTTCCTACGGTGTTGCCTTTCTGTCATTTAATGTTTTCAATCTAATATATATAGATCTGAACTCTGGTTAATGTTATAAATGTCCCCCAAATGCCCCCAAACTTAAGTGTAATATATTTTATTAGAAATTAAAGATAGTAAAAACTGCACTGAAAAGTCCCTTTACATTGTTCCCTGTAAATATATACGTATATGCTTATACATATATATGTATGTGTTAATATGTGTATATACAAATATTACCACATAAATATTTATGTATATAAGCATATACATATATATTTACAATTAGCTGCTATCGCTGCACGACTTACCCCCTTTGCTGTGCTAGGGTCTCATGCCATGTCTGATAAGCTTGTATTTGCATTGCGCTCAACTTGTAATATCAGCGCACATGTGTGTGCGCTGGTATTACTCACTAAAGTGCAAATATCGCTTTTGGGAAAGCCATATTTAGTGCTCCACTTGTAATCTGGCCCATTATGCATGCTGAAATGGCTGACAATGACATGAGGCGGCCCTGCCTTTGTACTGTGGGCCCATTGGGGAAACACCTATCAGAAGAGGTGAAGGAGAAGATTTGAAAGAGGGAATACCTGGAGATCTTCTCATTATTATCTCTTGATCCGGTGTTTGTTATTAAGGGGGATGCCAAAGGGGACAAGGAGAAAAAAGAAGGGGATGAAAGGAAAAAGAGATACCGCAAGCTGCCTAAGACGTTTACAAACTGGTTGAAGGCCTTTTCTATTTTAGCGGTAATTAGTGCCAGGTTGAAATGCTTCAAAAGGGGCAGCAGGAGTGGGAAGGCAGGGGACTCCTCTTTTAAGGGTCTGGACACCAGTGAAGGTAAGAAGCAAGGTGCCAGGCTCAACCATAACGCTAAGGTCAGGGGTAAGTCGGGGATGCGGAGCTATTGCTTACGAGTTTCAACTCAGGCTTTTGGATTCCTGTTGAGGATGGGGGTAAACATTTTGGGGAGTCTCCGTTCAGCTACAAACTTTCCTGAGGTGTTCCAAGGGAAGCTAGATAAAAATGTTGCATTGGCGTGAATGAGGGGCCCCTTTATTCACACCCCTTTCTGGAATTTGAGGGTTTCTCCACTGAGTGTTGTGCCTAAAAAAGCGCAAAGCCAGTTCCAAAACTTTAATTGGCTACAAGTCAAGAAACGTCATCACAGGATTCATTTGTTGGCTGAACTTAAAGATGATCTTAAAGTTTGGTTACATTTTTGGCTGACTATGGTCCAAGAATTGGAAGTATCCAATGAGGAGCTGCACCTGTTCACAGATGCTTCAGGGTCTCATGGATTTGGAGCTTATTTTCAAGGATGATGGTGTGTTGAGGAATGGATGGACAGCTGTAAGGAGAATGGGCTCACTAAGATCTTGGTGTTCCTGGAGCTTTTTCCATTTGTGGTGGACCTAAAGGTATGGCATGATAGGTTACGAGATAAGAGGGTGTTTTTTTATTCTGATAACCTGGGGGTGGTTTGTCATCTAGCTCTCTTCTGGTAGTGCACTTGCTTAGGTTGTTTGTGTTGGAGTGAATGCAGCTGAATGTGTTTTTTCATGCTGTCCATGTGCCGGGTCATATTAACTTAATTGCTGATGCTCTCTCGTTTCCAAGGGTCACTATTATGGGAAGTGGGTAAGATGTCTGCCAGATTTGTGGAAGTTGAAGTTTCTAGATTAACAAGGGTGGTGAGGGGAGCATTAGCTCTGGGAAATTGGCCAACGTATGTTAAAACGTTGGGATAGTGGCTGCACTTATTGAGGGCTAAAGGAGTAGGTGAGTCTAAGGGATGTTGGATCCAGTGTTTGCTATCATGGATAGAGGAGTGGGGCATTAAAAGTTTGGCTCAACGGTGCAGAGGAACATCACTGTATTGGCATTTTTGTTTAAATTGTTGAGGCTGACAGATTTAACTAAATTGTTTGTAGTTAAGTTAGCATTAAGGGGAGTTTTTAGGGCAACCGTTGGTGGGGCTTCCTGTTGTTTTTGTAACACTGGTTCAGTTAATTGAAAATTTGGTATCGGTGTGCACGTCTGAGTTTGAGTTTTTGTTGTTCTGGACTGCCTTTGTTTTAGCCATTTTTTGGGGCTTTTCGAGTTTCAGAGTTAGTAGGGGCTAATATGCAGGATGTTGAAGGCCTTCAGGCACGGGATGTTTCGATAAGGTTTTTTAATTTGGTTGAAGAAATTGAAAACTGATCAGGAAGGGTTGGGTTGGTGGATTAGAATTTTTGAGATGCAAAGGGTTTGGTGCCCGGTGGCTGTGGTGGGAGTATAATTGAGGGTGAGGCCAGAGAGCAGTCTCCACTTTTTGGCTCATGGGGACAGTTCTGCTTTAGCCCAACTTTAGGTTTTGGAAGTTTTTTAATGGATGTTTTCAAAATCCGAGCGTGTATCTGGGGATTTTCTTTTCGGATTGGTGCTGCTACGGAAGCTGCCAGCTTGGGTTTGAGTGAGAATGTGATTAGATGGATTGGATGTTGGAAGTCTGGATGTTTCAGATTGTATATATGACCTGAATTAGAAGTTTAGTGTTTACATTTGTCTCAACAGGTCCCGTTCATTGTTGGATAATAGGTCATACCTATATATATTTGGCTTGTAGGGCTGCTGCAGTTAAGCCTCTAGGAGTCCAGTTGAATTTGGCTGAAGAGAAGATGGTTCTGTGTTGGTTTTGGGTACAGGGTTTAAAATGGAACTAAATTCTACAGAAAGGTGGTAGATTATGCTAGATTCCTTCAGCCTCCAGCTATCCTGGTGGCCCAAGCTGGGGGGAATGATTTGGGCTTTATCTCACAGAAGGATTTGGTAGAGTGTATAAGGAGGGACTTGGGCAAGTTGAGGGTGTTGTTCCCCATTCTGATTATTGTATGGTATGACATTGAACCTCGTTCAGTTTGGAGGGCAGCATGGGATTTTTGTAAGGTGGAGGCCTCTGAAAAAAAAGTTGATAGAATAATCAGTAGTTTTAAATCTAAGATTGGGAGATTTGGCATTCTGCATGTCAAATTTGAAGGGGAAATGGGATGTTGCTTCTTCCTGAAGGAAGGAATACACCTTAACAAGGTTGGCCTTCACCTTTTTAACATCAGAGAGGGGGTGTTAAAGGTCTTGGCCTGTTTGGGACTTGCTCTTCTGTAAGTCGAGCTGTTTTGGGGGATGCTTGTTTAGTGACTTTCAACAAGTGAACAGAATACAGCACCCACCAAAAAATACTGAGCACGGAGAGGGTTAACCAGACCCAGTAGAAGCAAAGTATACAAAGTTCTCCAGCTAGTAACAAACAATAACCTTTATTTGTGCATACAGGTTCCAAAAACAGCAGCAACATTTCGGGCAAACAATCTACCCGTTGTCAAGCTAAATATCAAGTGATTATACAGGTGTTTAAATAGCCAAACTGGCACCAAAAAATATACATTAGCATCTCTATTGTGCCACCCAGTGGTTCAAAAGGTGAACAACTATCACAATGTGTATTTATTCATAATATGAATATATATATATATAAAAAATAATAATACCTTACAGTGGACAAAATATAAAATACATTGTTTATATCAAAATTACTCAAAATATATGCTAAAAAATATTCATGATTAAAAACAATTATATGAAGAAAGTAAACTTTATATATCACTTAATGTCACAATGGATACTCAAAAAAGATACACAATCATATGATACAAATATCCCTATCACATAATGAATAATCACTATACAATTCAGAGTATCATTTATCAAATTTTAGTTAATTTCCATTTAATCACCAAAAAGCAGACCAATTGCATTCCCTATTTAAACCTTGTTTAGTTACTGTCAGTTGTTGTTGAATTGGTACCTCAACAAAGGGAATGTAATGTCACCCCGCATGAGAGAGATTGGAGGGTTTTTTAACCAATTGTGGCCGTGAAGTGGGTGGGATAAGGTATAGGTGGGAAGGGCTGAGTGGCATATTTAAAAGGGGAGTGGAAATCTTCCTCTCCCTTTTACTCATCTGCAACTGAAAGGTAAAGTCCCCTACCTCCCTTTTGTTTGGTTATCTATGTCGCAGCTGTGGCGGGGGTGCTTGTTTAGTTACTGTCACTTGTGGCTGAAATAGTACCTCCCTAAAGGAGTTTATTTGTTATGGAAATATTTACTAACGCCTAGATTACACCCGCCCGCTGGTATTACGAGTCAAGCAGGAAAGGGTCTACCGCTCACTTTTTTTCCGCAACTTTTCCATACCGCAAATCCCCTTACGTCAATTGCGTATCCTATCTTTTTAATGGGATTTTCCTAACGCTGTTATTACAAGTCTTGGAAGAAGTGAGCGGTACAGGCTCTACCTCCAAGAATTCCTACCGCATATAAAAGTCAGTAGTTAAGAGTTTTATGGGCTAATGCCGGAACATAAAGCTCTTAACTAAAGTGCTACAAAGTACACTAACACCCATAAACTACCTATGAACCCCTAAACCGAGGCCCCCCCACATCGCAAACACTAAAATAAATTTTTTAACCCCTAATCTGCCGACTGGACATCGCCGCCACCTACATTATACCTATGAACCCCTAATCTTGTGCCCCTAACATCGCCGACACCTGCATTATATTTATTAACCCCTAATCTGCCCCCCCCAATGTCGCCGCCACCTAACTACACTTATTAACACCTAATCTGCTGACCGGACATCGCCGCTACTATAATAAAGTTATTAACCCCTAAACCTAAGTCTAACCCTAACCCTAACACCCCCCTAAGTTAAATATAATTTAAATACATCTAAATAAAATTACTATAATTAAATAAATTATTCCTATTTAAAACTAAATACTTACCTATAAAATAAACCCTAATATAGCTACAATATAACTAATAGTTACATTGTAGCTAGTTTAGGATTTATATTTAGTTTACAGGCAACTTTGTATTTATTTTAACTAGGTACAATAGTTAATAACTATTTAATAGCTACCTAGTTAAAATAATTACAAAATTACCTATAAAATAAATCCTAACCTAAGTTACAAATACACCTAACACTACACTATCAATAAATTAATTAAATAAATTAACTACAAATATCTAAAATAAAATACAATTAAATAAACTAAACTATATTACAAAAAACCCCCACAAAATTACAAAAAATAAAAAAATATTACAAGAAGTCTTATTTAATTACACCTAATCTAAGTCCCATAATAAAATAAAAAATCCCCCCAAAATAACAAAATTCCCTATCCTAAACTAAATTACAAAGTAATCAGCTCTTTTACCAGCCCTTAAAATGGCTTTTTGCAGGGCATTGCCCCAAAGTAATCAGCTCTTTTACTTGTAAAAAATTAAATACAATCCCCCCCAACATTAAAACCCACCACCCACACACCCCTACTCTAAAACCCACCCAATCCCCCTTAAAAAAACCTAACACTACCCCATTGAAGATCACCCTATCTTGAGCCGTCTTCAGCCAGCTGGGCACCGATGGGGCAGAAGAGGACATCCAGACCGGCACAAGTCTTCATCCGATCGGGGCAGAAGAGGTCCTCCATCCAGCAGAAGTCTTCATCCAAGCGGCATCTTCTATCTTCATCCATCCGGCGCGGAGCGGGTCCATCTTCAAGACATCCGACGCGGAGCATCCTCTTCTTTCTGACGACTAACGACGAATGAAGGTTCCAAGATGGCGTCCCTCGAATTCCGATTGGCTGATAGGACTCTATCAGCCAATCTGAATTAAGGTAGGAAAAATCTGATTGGTTGATTTAATCAGCCAATCTGATTGAAGTTCAATACGATTGGCTGATTGGATCAGCCAATAGAATTGACCTTGCATTCTATTGGCTGATCCAATCAGCCAATCGGATTGAATTTCAATCCAATTGGCTGATTAAATCAACCAATTGGATTTTTCCTAACTTAATTCTGATTGGCTGATTGTATTTCTTTTTTTTACAAGTAAAAGAGCTGAATACTTTGGGGCAATGCCCCGCAAAAAGCCCTTTTAAGGGCTGGTAAAAGAGCTGATTACATTGTAATTTAGTTTAGGATAGGGAATTTTGTTATTTTGGGGGGCTTTTTTATTTTATTATGGGGCTTAGATTAGGTGTAATTAGATTAAACTTCTTGTAATATTTTTTTATTTTTAGTAATTTAGTGTTCGTTTTTTTGTAATATAGTTTAGTTTATTTAATTGTATTTTATTTTAGATATTTGTAGTTAATTTATTTAATTAATCTATTGATAGTGTAGTGTTAGGTGTATTTGTAACTTAGGTTAGGATTTATTTTATAGGTAATTTTGTAATTATTTTAACTAGGTAGCTATTAAATAGTTATTAACTATTTAATAGCTATTGTACCTAGTTAAAATAAATACAAGTAACCTGTAAAATAAATATAAATCCTAAGCTAGCTACAATGTAACTATTAGTTATATTGTAGCTATATTAGGGTTTATTTTATAGGTAAGTATTTAAAATATATTTAATTTAGGGGGGTGTTAGGGTTATGGTTAGACTTAGGTTTAGGGGTTAATAACTTTATTATAGTGGCGGCGATGTCGGTCGGCAGATTAGGGGTTAATAATTGTAGTTAGGTGGCGGCGACGTTGTGGGCAGCAGATTAGGGGGTAATAACTATAATGTAGGTGTCGGCGATGTTGGGGGCAGCAGATTAGGGGTACATAGGTATCATGTAGGTGACGGCGGTTTACGGAGCGGCAGATTAGGGGTTAATAATATTATGCAGGTGTCGGCGATGTCGGGGGCGGCAGATTAGGGTTTAATAAGTGTAAGGTTAGGGGTGTTTAGACTCAGGGTTCATGTTAGGGTGTTAGGTGTAGACTTAGAAAGTGTTTTCCCTTAGGAAACAATGGGGCTGCGTTAGGAGCTGAACGCTGCTTTTTTGCAGGTGTTAGGTTTTTTTCAGCCGTCTCAGCCCCATTGTTTCCTATGGGGAAATCGTGCATGAGCACGTTTTGCCAGCTTACCGCTACCGTAAGCAACGCTGGTATTACAGGTAGAAGTGGCGCTAAATTTTCTCAATGCTCACTTTTCTGAGGCTAACGCAGCCATTCAGAAAACTTGTAATACCAGCGTTGTTTAAAGTGAGCACTGGTAAAAAAAGGAGCGACAAAACTTGTAATCTAGCCGTAAGAAAATTTAACAAAAATAGCTTGCAGCCTTTACACCCCATTCTCTTGTGTGTAGATTTCCTTTAAAAGTGGAATGAATGCCTAATATTGGGTCTATATTTTAATATATTTTTGATGTGTTTTGTTATGCATATTTTACTTTACATCTTATCTCCAAAACCTCAGCATATTTCCGCACTATTTTGTGTTGTGCTCAAGCAGAACAATTAACTCACCACTTGCTAATAGTGCTCTGCTCTACCTAATAAAACTATAGGGTGTTCTAAAAAAGGTCAGCTGCATTAAAGGGACATGATACCAAAATGTTGAAGCACTTGAAAGTTTTGCAGCATATCTGTGAAAAGCTGAGTAAAAAATATCACCTGAACATCTCTATGTAAAAAAGGAAGATATTTTACCTTAAAACTTCCTCAGAAGCCACATCCCATTGTAAAGGGGTTTTAAGCAGCCAATCAAGAATCAAGTGCTATATTTTTTTTTCTTGAAAGACATTAAATTTAATTAAATTACATTAAACTAAAATATTCTCACATGCATATGAAAAAGCACTGTTAAACACGTTAACATTTTGCATGAAAAGGGTTAAGCTAAAGCTGATTGTTTGGATTTTGAAACAAACGGCAAAGCTTTTTGTGCACCATATAGTTGAAGTTAATTGACTGACTGGTTGTTTACAAACAAAATATAAGTTAAAAAGTTTTGTTTTTGTTTTCCAGCAGAAAAATACTTGTTTAAATATATATTTATCCAATACATATTAAATTGCTCTTTCTTGAATACCATAACTTACTTCCTCTGGCCTAGATTTGGAGTTTTGTCGGTAACAACCCGAAAAACTAACGCCGGCTTTTTTCTGGCCGCACCATAAAAATAACTCTGGTATCGAGAGTCCACATAAAGGCTGCGTTAGGCTCCAAAAAAGGAGCGTAGAGCATTTTTAACGCAGCTTCAACTCTCGATACCAGAGTTGCTTATGGACGCGGCCAGCCTCAAAAACGTGCTCGTGCACGATTCCCCCATAGGAAACAATGGGGCTGTTTGAGCTGAAAAAAAAACAAACACCTGCAAAAAAGCCGCGTTCAGCTCCTAACGCAGCCCCATTGTTTGCTATGCGGTAACCCTTCCTACGTCTGCACTTAACACTCTAACATGTACCCCGAGTCTAAACACCCCTAACCTTACACTTATTAACCCCTAATCTGCCGCCCCCGCTATCACTGACCCCTGCATATTATTATTAACCCCTAATCTTCCGCTCCGTAAACCGCCGCTACTTACGTTATCCCTATGTACCCCTAATCTGCTGCCCCTAACACCGCCGACCCCTATATTATATTTATTAAACCCTAATCTGCCCCCCACAACGTCGCCTCCACCTGCCTACACTTATTAACCCCTAATCTGCCGACCGGACCTGAGCGCTACTATAATAAAGTTATTAACCCCTAATCCGCCTCACTAACCCTATCATAAATAGTATTAACCCCTAATCTGCCCTCCCTAACATCGCCGACACCTAACTTCAATTATTAACCCCTAATTTGCCGACCGAATCTCGCCGCTATTCTAATAAATGTATTAACCCCTAAAGCTAAGTCTAACCCTAATACTAACACCCCCCTAAATATAATTTAAATCTAACGAAATTAATTAACTCTTATTAAATAAATTATTCCAATTTAAAGCTAAATACTTACCTGTAAAATAAATCCTAATATAGCTACAATATAAATTATAATTATATTATAGCTATTTTAGGATTTATATTTATTTTACAGGTAAGTTTGCATTTATTTTAACCAGGTACAATAGCTATTAAATAGTTAAGAACTATTTAATAGCTAAAATAGTTAAAATAATTACAAATTTACCTGTAAAAGAAATCCTAACCTAAGTTACAAATAAACCTAACACTAGACTATCAATAAATTAATTAAATAAACTACCTACAATTACCTACAATTAACCTAACACTACACTATCAATAAATTAATTAAATACAATTGCTACAAAGAAATACAATTAAATAAACTAGCTAAAGTACAAAAAATAAAAAAGAACTAAGTTACAAAAAATAAAAAAATATTTACAAACATAAGAAAAATATTACAACAATTTTAAACTAATTACACCTACTCTAAACCCCCTAATAAAATAACAAAGCCCCCCAAAATAAAAAAATGCTCTACCCTATTCTAAATTACTAAAGTTCAAAGCTCTTTTACCTTACCAGCCCTGAACAGGGCCCTTTGCGGGGCATGCCCCAAGAAATTCAGCTCTTTTGCCTGTAAAAAAAAAACATTCAATACCCCACCACCCACATACCCCTAATCTAACCCAAACCCCCCTTAAATAAACCTAACACTAAGCCCCTGAAGATCATCCTACCTTGTCTTCACCATACCAGGTTCACCGATCGGTCCAGAAGAGCTCCTCCGATGTCCTGATCCAAGCCCAAGCGGGGGGCTGAAGAGGTCCATGATCCGGCTGAAGTCTTCATCCAAGCGGGCCAGAAGAGGTCTTCCATCCGATTGAAGTCTTCATCCAAGCGGCATCCATCCGGAGCGAAGCGGCAGCATCCTGAAGACCTCCACCGCGGAACATCCATCCTGGCCGACGACTGAACGACGAATGACGGTTCCTTTAAATGATGTCATCCAAGATGGCGTCCCTCGAATTCCGATTGGCTGATAGGATTCTATCAGCCAATTGGAATTAAGGTAGGAATATTCTGATTGGCTAATGGAATCAGCCAATCAGAATCCAGTTCAATCCGATTGGCTGATCCAATCAGCCAATCAGATTGAGCTTGCATTCTATTGGCTGATCGGAACAGCCAATAGAATGCGAGCTCAATCTGATTGGCTGATCGGATCAGCCAATCGGATTGAACTTGATTCTGATTGGCTGATTCCATCAGCCAATCAGAATATTCCTACCTTAATTCCGATTGGCTGATAGAATCCTATCAGCCAATCGGAATTCGAGGGACGCCATCTTGGATGACATCATTTAAAGGAACCGTCATTCGTCGTTCAGTCGTCGGCCAGGATGGATGTTCCGCGGTGGAGGTCTTCAGGATGCTGCCGCTTCGCTCCGGATGGATGCCGCTTGGATGAAGACTTCAATCGGATGGAAGACCTCTTCTGGCCCGCTTGGATGAAGACTTCAGCCGGATCATGGACCTCTTCAGCCCCCCGCTTGGGCTTGGATCAGGACATCGGAGGAGCTCTTCTGGACCGATCGGTGAACCTGGTATGGTGAAGACAAGTTAGGATGATCTTCAGGGGCTTAGTGTTAGGTTTATTTAAGGGGGGTTTGGGTTAGATTAGGGGTATGTGGGTGGTGGGTTGTAATGTTGGGGGGGTATTGTATGTTTTTTTTACAGGCAAAAGAGCTGAATTTCTTGGGGCATGCCCCGCAAAGGGCCCTGTTCAGGGCTGGTAAGGTAAAAGAGCTTTGAACTTTAGTAATTTAGAATAGGGTAGAGCATTTTTTTATTTTGGGGGGCTTTGTTATTTTATTAGGGGGCTTAGAGTAGGTGTAATTAGTTTAAAATTGTTGTAATGTTTTTCTTATGTTTGTAAATATTTTTTTATTTTTTGTAACTTAGTTCTTTTTTATTTTTTGTACTTTAGCTAGTTTATTTAATTGTATTTCTTTGTAGCAATTGTATTTAATTTATTTATTGATAGTGTAGTGTTAGGTTAATTGTAGGTAATTGTAGGTAGTTTATTTAATTAATTTATTGATAGTCTAGTGTTAGGTTTATTTGTAACTTAGGTTAGGATTTCTTTTACAGGTAAATTTGTAATTATTTTAACTATTTTAGCTATTAAATAGTTCTTAACTATTTAATAGCTATTGTACCTGGTTAAAATAAATGCAAAGTTACCTGTAAAATAAATATAAATCCTAAAATAGCTATAATATAATTATAATTTATATTGTAGCTATATTAGGATTTATTTTACAGGTAAGTATTTAGCTTTAAATTGGAATAATTTATTTAATAAGAGTTAATTAATTTCGTTAGATTTAAATTATATTTAACTTAGGGGGGTGTTAGTATTAGGGTTAGACTTAGCTTTAGGGGTTAATACATTTATTAGAATAGCGGCGAGATTTGGTCGGCAGATTAGGGGTTAATAATTGAAGTTAGGTGTCGGCGATGTTAGGGAGGGCAGATTAGGGGTTAATACTATTTATGATAGGGTTAGTGAGGCGGATTAGGGGTTAATAACTTTATTATAGTAGCGCTCAGGTCCGGTCGGCAGATTAGGGGTTAATAAGTGTAGGCAGGTGGAGGCGACGTTGTGGGGGGCAGATTAGGGGTTAATAAATATAATATAGGGGTCGGCGGTGTTAGGGGCAGCAGATTAGGGGTACATAAGGATAACGTAGGTGGCGGCGCTTTGCGGTCGGCAAATTAGGGGTTAATAAGTGTAGGCAGGTGGAGGCGACGTTGAGGGGGCAGATTAGGGGTTAATAAATATAATACATGGGTCGGCGGTGTTAGGGGCAGCAGATTAGGGGTACATAAGGATAACGTAGGTGGCGGTCGGCAGATTAGGGGTTAAAAAATTTTTTTCGAGTGTCGTACAGTAGTTAAGAGCTTTAGAAACCGGCGTTAGCCCAGAAAGCTCTTAACTACTGACTTTTTTCCTGCGGCTGGAGTTTTGTCGTTAGATGTCTAACGCTCACTTCAGAAACGACTCTAAATACCGGAGTTAGAAAAATCCCATTGAAAAGATAGGATACGCAATTTACGTAAGGGGATCTGCGGTATGGAAAAGTCACGGCTGGAAAGTGAGCGTTAGACCCTATTTTGAGTGACTCCAGATACCGGTGGTAGCCTAAAACCAGCGTTAGGAGCCTCTAACGCTGGTTTTCACGGCTAACGCCAAACTCTAAATCTAGGCCTCTGTAATTATATACCATACTTTGTTTAAAGGGACAGTGAATCCCAACATTTTCATTCTTACAATTTTAAACAACTTTCCAATTTACTTTTTTGGTCAAATTCGCTTCATTTTCTTGATATCCTTTGCTGAAGGAACAACATTGCACTACTGGCAGCTAGATGAAGACATCTAATTAGCCACTTACAAGAGACAAATGTGTTCATGCACCAATCAACAGCTAGCGCCCACTGATGACTGATCCCACCAACCATTGTAGGATATGTGCGTATTCTTTTTCCACAAGAGAACGAAGCACATTTAAAAATAGAAGTGAATCTAAGTGTCTTAAACTCAGTGACGTGCAGTGACGTCAGAGGCTGGTGAGGCAGTGTCTTGGATATGCCTTCATTCTTTAGATATCCTTTGTTGAAGAAATAGCAATGCACATGGGTGAGCCAATCACATGAGGTATCTATGTGCAGCCACCAATCAGCAGCTACTGAGCATATTTAGATATGATTTTTAACAAAGGATATCAAAAGAATGAAGACAATTAGATATTAGATGTAAATTGGAAAGTTATTTAAATTGCAAGTTCTTTCTAAATCATGAAAGAAAACATATGGGTTTCATGTCCCTTTAAATGGTGTCTTGGAAAACTGGTCAACTTAGTAAATATCTGATTTTAGTCTAAAGGATGTAACAGAAACACTTGCCAGATAACAAAATGCTTGCTCTGATTATGAGATCTAGAAATCCATGCCCATTAAAATATGTTTAAAACATACTTTTTACTTTAATGCTGCAAATTATGATTATAGATTCTTTCATTATTCAGTAAATATAAAAATGTCTTGATCCAGTGGCGGCTGGTGAAATTTAAAGATGGTGGGGCGCTTGACCCCACCCCTTTAAATAAAGCCACACCATCAGATGGCACTACCAATTCATTAATTAAATAAATAAATAAAAGGTAGACAGAAACACATACACAGAGGGTTAGAGAGAGAAAGAGAGAGAAAGAGAAAGACACACACAGAGGGTTAGAGAGAGAGAGACACACACACAGAGGGTTAGAGAGAGAGAGAGACACACACAGAGGGTTAGAGAGAGAGAGAGAGAGAGAGAGAGAGAGAGAGAGACACACACAGAGGGTTAGAGAGAGAGAGAGAAAAAGAGAGAGAGACACACACAGAGGTTTAGAGAGAGAGAGAGAAAGAGAGAGACACACACACAGAGGGTTAGAGAGAGAGAGAGAGAGAAAAAGAGAGAGAGACACACACAGAGGGTTAGAGAGAGAGAGACACACACAGAGGGTTAGAGAGAGAGAGAAAGAGAGACACACAATCACACACAGAGGGTTAGAGAAAGAGAGAGAGAGACACAATCAAACACAGAGGGTTAGAGAGACACATAAGGGATGAGAGAGTCAGAGGGGGAGGAAGAGAGACAGAGAGACCATGGGGAGAACAACACATAAGGAGAGAGATGGATAGATAGATATAGATAGATAGATAGATAGATAGATAGATAGAGAGAGAGACACACACACAAGGGGGGAGGGAGAGAGACCACTGCATTTTTAAGTAATAAAACAGCAGAGCTACAGAGAGTTCAGAAAGTGAAGGCAAGCTGTTAAGTTAGTGGGTGTAAAGGTTGAGGAAACAAAATACAAAAACGATCCTTCAACTGCTGTTAAATCACATTCATTAAATTATAATTTTCACTAACAGAATCCCTTTCAGTGAAATCAAAGGTTGTAGAACTTACTTCAAAGATGTGTCATAAACACTGCTTATTGACTGAATCTCTTCCTGCTCTGCCTCTGTCTGTATTCAGGAAGTGACAGTGGCACATTCCATTGCACTTAGAGGGGAAGCACAGAACTCTCTTTTTCACTTTAGTAAAAGCTAGCAGCTTCACAGCACAGCAACAAAATAAATGAAAGTAGTTTTTTTCCGTTTTTGTTTTGTTTTATATGATTTAACACCCAGCCCCAACCCTAAGTTCCACTGACTAATGCCTCTCACTAGATTGGTTCAGCCCAAATAGGACTGCCTCAAATAAAGCACTTATGGGCCATGCAATGATCTTAACCACTTTCATCCAGTAGATGGCGCAGCATGTTGTGTAATGGTGGGCAGACCTGCTTGTGCCTCTCCATTGCACAACATGTATCTGTGAAAAAAAAAATGCTGGGGAAAAAAAATTGCAATTTTTTTATTTTATTTTTTTAAAGCCCATAAAAATATATATATTTTTGCCCATATGAGAGGTGAAGCACTGCCTCACCTGCCTCTAGTGACTGCACATCACTGCTTAAACTGACATGCCCTATCTTTATCATGCAACTTTATTTTGACTTTCCTATCCCTTAAATTGCAAAGTATATAAAAGTATGATTCAATATAAACATAAGACCTTTTTATGCTGCCTCTGTGCCAGGTTTTTGATGTTTTTATTTGTATCTGCAAACTAAAGTAGACTTCTGAATGCACATGGTCTGCTGTGAGTTTATGTGAGTACCTCACATAAAAGCAGTGATGGTAACATTTAAATGCAAAGAGTACAAAAATCTAAAAGTGGAGTCAACATAGGTTGGAGAAATGGCTCAGTGCTGAAAGATTTAAAGCAATAGGCATAGCAGCCACATTGTATCTAGCAATTGTTTTTTCAGTACACTGTTTATTTCGAGCAGTGTCCAGCTGGAACAGTTTTCAATACATTGAATACTGGACCAGTTACATTTTAACTGTAAGCTAACGTTACACAGGGTAAATATTATTTTCACTTTAGAGTGTGCATGACCATACACGGTTGATTCTTAAATGATCAAGCTCTGCAAGATTTTTTGGATTGTAATTAAATAAATTGCACATTTCCTATAACTATAAATTCTAAAAGAATTAAACACAATACAACTCTAAAATGTTTTAATGATTATTTCCTTGTGAATTTACATTAAGACAGGCACAGGGAATTGATCAAATAATCTATATTACCAGCTCCAATACTATTTAACTATCTGCACTGCCAAAATTAGAATGAAAAACATATTGTTATTTGATTCAAATGAACTTAGTTTAAACAATATTTAACAATAGATTCGTTATTTCAGATTTACCTGTTTAAGTGACTATAACATGGGATATCCTTATTGGCTTTGTACAATTCTGCTATTAATTTCCTTTATAATCAAAAGTTATATTTTAGCCAATTTTTATGTTTTTTTTTCTTGCTATATTTCCTGCCAGTATCTTAGAGGATTAAACAGAATCAAATAATTACATTCTCTATGTTGGCCACACATTATAGGACAGATAAGTACTGATATGCAGTAAAGATACTTTTCTTTTATGCCCATATTAAATTTCATTCACTAATCAAGGTTTTGCATTTTTTATTTCTAAGTTATGGCAGGAATATTTGTACAGCACGAGTGACAGAAATTATTACATTGGTGCCAACTTTTGAAGTTTATAGATATTTAATTGAGTTTAGCTCCATTTAGGAGATATAAGCCTAGATTACGAGTGGAACACAAAATTGCGCTTTCGCAAGCTCCATATTTGTGCTCCACTCAGTAATACCAGCGCATGCAAATGTGCGCTGGTATTACAAGTTAAGCACAATGTGAACTCGACTTTGCATTCGCATTGCCTGGAAGCATTGCGGTCACAAGAGCGTGCTTCTTTGGGCTCCGATGGGAGCCTCGTTCTGATGCCATGAGCCTTGGCAAAGAACCTAGAGCAACACAGAGGGCATGTCGCGCACTGCTGGGCAGCACATTTAAAGTGTATATGAATATATACATATATATTAATGTGTTTATATGTACATAAATATATATGTATATAAGCATATACATATACTGTATATTTACAGTTTAAAACACAGTCCCCTGTAAAGACACTTTTCAGTGCTGTTTTTTTTCTAACACCCCACATCCACACACTTTAACCCCTTATAACTGCTTTGTGCAGTTATTAAAAAAAAAAATTGATGTTCATATTTTTTTATTTTAATAAAGGAACTTTACTCTTTATTTGGGTGGCAATTAGGGGACATTTTTTTAATTAACCAGAGTTCTGACCTCTAGTTAATTGAGCTTAGCGCAAAGTGCTATCGCAAGCTCTCGGTAGCATTAACCAGCCAAAAAAAAAAAAAAGGTTAAAAAGGTTATTTAATGTGCGCCCGTAGGGTATTTTCCACTTTTCACGCTCCATTGAAGTCTATAAGGGAATACGTTAACACGGTTATGATATTCTAACTAGCTTTTTGCACAGGTTGGGTTTGCACGTGAGCAAAAACTTTTTACTTTCAACTTGTAATACGTGTGCTGCATGGTGCGCACAAAAAATTACTTCTAGCGAAGTTAGTGCGTGAGCGGGAGCGATTAATAGTGCTCCACTTGTAATATAACCTTTAATTGGCTAAAAACCTATTGGCTTTAGTTAGAAATTTTTCCTTAAAAAAATCCTGCAACAAATGGGAATTCAGTTCACTGTGTGTCTCGCTCTAGATACAAGCGTTAATAATGAAATCAGTTCAGCTTAAAGGGAAAGTGCCACTGTCATGCAAACCTAGATGTTTTTGTTTCACCTTATCAGTCTAATTGTAAACGTATACTGTATACTGATGAACCAGATATATTTTGCGTTTAATTCAATTTTGTAGCTTTTTTGTTGTTGTCATTTTTGTGTTTACCTCTGTGCTAATATAAATTTCACAAGATGATTTTTTAGTCCTTCTTTATAAACATTATTAGTTAGCCCAGGGCTCAAAATTTCAAGCCCTAAGCTACTAGCCAGCCGAAAATGATACTCGCCACTTTGGATCCCACCCACTACCTCCCTTTTGCCAATGTGAAACTCCTTATTGTGCAGTAGTTTTTTAATATTTTTTTGTTTTATACTATAAATTAAATAATGCTACATACAATAATAAATTAACAAAAAATAAGTGCATAGGGGGGCGGAGCTGGAAGCCAAAGCGGACGTGTTTCACTGGAGTTCCTGCTTCACATATAATATTTCTAGGATCTTATCTCAATTTATACCATATTTGACATTCGCAGCCAAGATCCATTTGAATCACATATCGCGACTAATATTTGGGGAGCCTATGAGTCTCTGAGGTGTTCATGATCCCTACTTATGTTCTTTGGTAATGCCACGAGGTTGCCAGCGGAACCATCTTTGAAGCGATCAAGCAGCAAACTAAGGGAATCTGCTGTCCTCGGTACCTAAGCTACTGAACAGACTTATGCAGCTAACGCGACTGGTAGCAACTAAGTGTACATCTACGGAGAGTTCTACGAAGCCTTTGGGCCCTATCTGGTCAATCAGAGCTGAGGCCATAGCCACTACGTTCATTTCCAACATGGAGAACGAAATTCTCATAGCGATCGACTCCCTGCTAACTAACTTCCAGGCAACACTCACCACTACTATCTCCACGGCATTTCGTAGCACCTTCGATATGCCATTAGAAGAAACCTACCGGTCTGACAAGGCGACTCGACAGCATGTGGGTGGCGGTGTTCTGGGGCCCTGGCACTGGTCACCTACCAAATCTACGGACTTGCCTGATACAGGAGTGTCTTCTCCGATGCCGCTGCAGATCAAACTATATAACGCTCAGGCCCATGGCGATGGCTCTCTTGGTCGCACGGACTGGGACTCTCTGATAGCCTTTGTGGATATAGCCTTGGGACATTTAAGGATCGGTTGTTTGGCGAGGCCAGTGTGCAGGCCGTGGGAGAGATTATGGCCTGATAGCCATGATGGCAGAGGTGAGAGGGGGAAGAATATCATTACGGACCCCCTGATACCTAAATTCCACTTTCTTGGGGCTTGGATAGATTGTTTAGACTCTCCCACCTCCTGGATATTTCCACAAGGATCTGAAAGGCAGAGATTACTGAACAAGTCCTGCATATGGCCCAATACTGGAGTGGAGGAGGAAAGTATTTTCTTGGAAAGAACTGGTATTGGGTAATAGTGCTTTACTGACGGGCAGGGATGTAGATTAAAACGCTAATACTTTTCCTGCTGTTGGGACTCGTGCAGTAACTTAACTAATGTTTTTGTTTTTTTTAGGGACGCACAAGTTATGGACTCTTGCGATGTATAAATGTTTTGGTTCTAGGATTGCTATGTCCTTTAAGATTTCTAGTGTTGATCCATTTGGGCTACATTCTGACTAATGTGAAAGCTGCTATCCTTTTTTGTGCAGACTGGTTGCATACTATATTATTGGGGCACGCTAACAAGGGTTATTATTACTATTGACAGCAAAGAGTAGGTTTATGGATAGTGTTCCTAAGATATATTTTTAACATGTTCACATCGTCACTTTGGGATTAATGCTACACAGATCTTCCCAAGTATTGCTCATGTGAGGTTTCTCTGCATATCCATGTCATATTGTAAAATATTCTGCCTATAGTCCACGACTAGGCTGCAGGTCCACCTATTGGTTTTATTAAGTCCTGATACTATATCTGATGACCTGTAATCTCTATGGTACAACAAGTTATAAAGTTAAACAAATAGTTAAACTTATTTCTAAGCAGTTACTCCCCTTTTGTTACATGTTTGTACTCTTTTATATATTACTTCCTATGCTAGAAATATTCTATTTGTCAAGTTATATTCTTTACAAAGAAGAGGAATAAGACTATCTTTAGCTCATTATTATTGACGGCTGAAAATATATATTTTATTAGCTCACATATCCTACATGTCTTAATATAATGTACCTATTTGCTTGTCACTCTAGATAATATGGTTATACGCACTTGCAGTGTTAGAGAGGGCTATCATAGCTAGGCTGAGACTCCTATAAGTAGTGGTTGTTTTGCTGTGCCGTCAGTGGCCGAGATGGCGCAGCATAGATCATAACTATAATTTTGAGGAGGGAGTCCTATACTGTTTTGATTTCTTCTTGCCCTGAAAGATACCTTTACATATTAATCTATATTGGTACTCCTGTAACCCTTCTGGAAGTATTTTGTAATCCCAGTAGCGATTATAGTTTTCTATGAGACAAAAGATAGATGATAATTGTCTCCTCGTATGAATAATATAATACGGTATGATCCTGTCCACTGTTGTTATTGATTATATAAGGTTAATAAGGGGTATTGTGATGACCCCTATTTTATTTGTTCCATTTTTTCCTTGAACGTACTTATTACTAATCTGGACATAAGGTAAATTATGTATACTGAGGGGTTTAAATGGGTATAGCACTTACTGTTTAAGATAGACTCATAACACAAGGACCATTTTAACAGGTTATATTTTGACCCTCAACTTACTGGACGGTATTGCCTCCACTGATATTACTTTACAAGGTTAATCCCCCTCCCGCACACATGGCTTACTTGGCAAGCGCAGGAAACTGTATCCCCTAGAACACGGCAGTAGTTATATTATCTGTTTTTCTGCCTCTCAAACATTATTCTCTGACCATATAGGACATAATATCCAAGTATATGTTTGCCATACTCACGCTAGTACATAGGTTCTCATCTAATAAATATATTAATAGACCCCGCCCGCTCCCCCAGGGAGCTTATTTTCTAAGCGTTTACATGCCTGCCTTCTAACTAGTACTGAGCTTAATAATTTACTTAGGGTCAGACTCTCCTGCTTGGGGGAGAATTAAATGTTAATATAGATGTAGTATAGATTTTAGATGAAATTCGCCCAGCCCTACATACACTTCTAGTACTAGTCCAGGTCCAACTCTACTATCTTATACTCTTTGTTTTTAGCTTGTTTTTATATTACTAGGCTCCGCCCCCCCTTTTTGGAGCTTATTTATTAAGCTAAGGGACACAGATCCCATCGATGACCCCCTAAAAACTACATAAGAGTCCTTCATTATAGTTATGGTTGATAAACTTTTCTATAATATACGTATATGTTTATAGTCTGGAGGACCCAAAAAGGGCCCTATAGGTTGTTAATCCAAAAAACTTGAGGTCAGTTTTTCTGTTCTTTTAACCACACAGGAAGCATTACAATTTTATACATTATCTTCGACTATTTGTTCTGTAACACCTATTGTTTTTGAAATGTAAGTTTTCATTAATGATTCAAAATATGGCATGTCATGCTTACTGTATTGGCAGCGTTATATACTTTTGACAATTGCCCTTGCGGGTTAAGGGCCTACGTCTGTGGTTACTATGCTCTGTATTATTTTATTATTTACCTCAATAAAAATATTTAAAAAAAAAAAAATAATAAGTGCATAGCAGCTAGCAACATCTATTAGGGTTTGGGAAAGACAGCAGCTGGACAGAAAAAGGAAATTGTTGAACTGAAAGAAAGCAGAAAGTGTTGACATTAATGTGAGGTCATAGCAGACCTGGATTTTTTTTCTATAATTATCATCTCTCATCTATCTTTCTCCACTCCCTTCTCTCTTTAATCTCTCTTTTTACCCCTCCCTTCTCTCTTAGTCCATATCTTCTATTTACACTCTTTCTCTCTCCTCTCAAATCTCTTCACTCTTTTTTTTCTCCACTCTTTCCTAATGCTATCTTTTTTTTTAACTTTCACTTTTCCTCTTCAATCTCTCTCTGCCCCTGTTTACCCTCTCCGGAGTAACAGTCTAAACACTAATGGGGTGCCTATAACTCTAGAGGAATAACATATCCTTGCCCTTTCATGGATATTTAATACACTTTAAGATAATATTTGTAGATATGCACTCACTAACTTTTAATCACCACTGTTAAATTTCCACTCACCAATGGCTAGTGGGCTAGTGGAAATTTCGAGCCCTATATATATATATATATATATATATATATATATATATATATATATATATATATATATATATATATTTACATATACACACACACACACACTGTGGAGCCCTTTCCATTCAGAAACCTTAAAACTTGAAAATAATTTTTAAACAATTTTACTATTTAATAATATGTTTTAATGTATTTAGTGCAAATAACATTAAAATGTTCTTCACATTGTAGAAAATAATACTGTGTTGGAGCACCTTTTGATTTTATTACAGCACTCAGTCTTTTTGGGTATGAGTCTATCAGCATGGCACATCTTGACTTGGCAAGATTTGCCCACTCTTTGCAAAAACACTCCAAATCTGTCAGATTACGAGGGTATCTCCTATGCACAGCCCTCTTCCGATCACCCCACATATTTTCGATTGGATTCAGGTCTGGGCTCTGGCTGGGCCATTCCAAAACTTTAATCTTGTTATGGTGAAGCCATTCCTTTGTTGATTTGGATGTATGCATTTGGGTCATTGTCATGCTGAAAGATGGAGTTCCTCTTCATGTTCAGCTTTCTAGCAGAAGCCTGAAGGTTTTGTGTCAATATTGACTGGTATTTGGAACTGTTCATAATTCCCTCTACCTTGAATAAGGCCCCAGTTCCAGTTGAAGAAAAACAGACCCAAAGCATGATGCTACCACCACCATGCTTCACTGTGGGTATGGTGTTTTTTGGTGATATGCAGTGTTGTTTTTGCGCCAAACATATCTTTTGGAATTATTGCCAAAAAGTTCAACCTTGGTTTCATCAGACCATAACATCTTTTCTCACATGCGTTTGGGAGACTTCAGATGTGTTTTTGCTAAATTTAGCTGGGCTTGGATGTTTTTCTTCATAAGGCTTCCGTCTTGCCATCTACCCCAAAGCCCAAACATATGAAGAATATGGGAGATTGTTGTCACATGTACTACACAGCCAGTACTTGACAGATATTCCTGCAGCTCCTTTAATGTTGCTGTAGGCCTCTTGGTAGCCTCCCAGACCAGTTTTCTTCTCGTCTTTTCATCAATTTTGGAGGGACATCCAGTTCTTGGTAATGTCATTGTTGTGCCATATTTTCTCCACTTGATGATGACTGTCTTAACTGTGTTCCATGGTATATCTAATGCCTTGGAAATTCTTTTGTACCCTTCTCCTGACTGATACCTTTTAACAATGAGATCCCTCTGATGCTTTGGAAGCTCTCTGCGGACCATGACTTTTGTGTAGGACGCGACTAAGAAAATGTCAGGAAAGACCTACTAGAACAGCTGAACTTTTTTAAGGGTTAATCAGAGGCACTTTAAATTATGGCAGGTGTGTGATGACTCTTATTTAACATGGTTTTGAATGTGATTGCTTAATTCTGAACACAGCTACATCCCCAGTTATAAGAGGGTGTGCACACTTATGCAACCACATTATTTTAGTTTTTTTTGTTTACTTCCCTCCACCTTAAAGACTTCAGTTTGTTTTTCAATTGAGTTGTGTAGTTTATAGGTCACATTAAAGGTAAAAAAAATGTACATCACAGAAACCTGACATTTTAACAGGGGTGTGTAGACTTTTTATATCCACTGTATTTATACACCTGTATATATTTATATAGATGTATAGGTGTAGATATATATTTAAAAAATAATCTCTCTCTCTCTCTCTCTCTCTCTCTCTCTCTCTCTCTCTCTCTCTCTCTATATATATATATATATATATATATATATATATATATATATATAATCTATCTCTCTATCTATCTCTCTATCTCTCTCTATCTCTCTCTCTCTCTCTCTCTCTATCTCTCTATCTATCTGTCTGTCTGTCTGTCCATCTATTACAGTATATATCTGTCTGTCTATATGGCTGTCTGTCTATATCTGTCTGTCTATCTATCATCTATCAATCTATGTGTGTCTATATATTTAAAATGGAAAATAACATTTTCTTCTATGTGAAAACATTGACATTTTTAATATTCATAATTACCTTCAGGTTCAGTGGTGTAGTGTTGTTAAGTCTTTTAAGTTTGCACTGTCCATTGAAGTCTATGGGGAGAAAAAGCTAATGCAGTCCCGATATCCAATGTCCTGAGGTTTCAATTGTGCACAAACAATTTACTTTCAACTTGTAATACTTGCGCTAACCCGCACAGGTTTAATAGCACACCACTTGTAATCTGGCCCTATATCTGTAAATTTATCAATTCCTTTCAGTTTAACCAGCCTGTGCACCAATACAGCCCTTCCAATGCCCTCCTACCCCACAAGCTAGTCTGCCTACTGTCGCATTAACCATATGCATAGTATATTTAAAGTTAAAACTTACACATTTTATTAATACAAGTTAAAATAACTCACAGAAAACAAGGAGCATAGGTACAAATAGTGTCCATGCGCCAGTTTACGCGTTTCATGCAGCATTGGCATTAAGTAGCAGGTGCAAGTTCAATAGCAAGGCCTGTCTGACAGCTAAGGAGAGGGGAGAGGTAAGTTTGAGATGGGGGTATGGGGTATGGGGTATGGATGGGCGAATGTGTTTATATTCGAATTCGAATGTTAGAACGAATGTTATTGTAGAAATTCGATTTACATAATAGAATGTTGATAAGAACGAATATTCTTAAAAATTAGATTTTCGAATGTTATTTACAGTTTTCAAATGACACATTGGAATTCAAATGTCATATTTGAATTCGAATGTCACATTGGAATTTGAATGTCGCTTTCAAATTAGAATATTTCATTTATAAAACACAATTGTAGACTAGAAACACTATTTCGAATTCAAATGTGACATTCAAATCGAATATCACATTCGAATTTGAATATTACATTTATAAAACAGTATTAGACTAGAAATACTATTTCAAATTCGAATGTCACATTTATTAAACACAGTTGCAAACTAGAAATACTATTTTGAAGTTGAATGTCACATTCAAATTCGAATATTACATTTAAAAAACACAGTATTAGACTAGAAATACTATTTCAAATTAGAATGTGACATTCGAATGTAGCATTCGAATTCGAATATTACATTTATTAAACACAGTTGTAGACTAGAAATACTATTTTGAATTTGAATGTCACATTCGAATTTGAATTTTACATTTCGAAATTGAATGAATACATAGCTAAACATTCTATTATTCTAACGTATTTTTTCGAATTTTATTGAAAAATTCGAAAACGAAAATTCGGAAATAGAATGTCAGAATGTTATATAAACATTCAAAATTCGATTCGAATGAACAAATATATAAAAATTTGTTTTAAATTTCGAATTTTTAGAAACATTTTCCCATCCCTAGTATGGGGGACAGAGGCAGTGTACAGGCATCTACAACACTCATCGATACAGGATATGTATAATTATTTTTGAATTTGCCACAAAATACACATATGGTTTTACCCATATAGACATATTTTTTATCTAGAATGCAATAGATCTTTTTGAATCTTTCAGAATATTTTGCTTTTAGATTGCTTCATCACTAAACATATTCATAATACTGATAACTGTAGGTCTTGTTTTAGCTATTTTTTTGGCTTACATCATTTAGTATCTTGTAAGAGAAAAAGAATGTTCTACTTGAATTTCTCATCAAATTAATTAGTTCTTATTGCAGTGGTTTCAATTTGTATTGTTTTCTGGCACTCATGTCTTTCATTCTTTACAGTACTATTTCATGTCCTATGAATTTCAAGTTTTCTGTCAAGTCTTGTTAGGTACAATTTAAGTATTTGACCTCTTCTGACAACACTAAATGATTTTGAAATAGTTTAAACTATGATTTATGATTTGTAATATGATTCGATATAGTGCACACATAATTATTGTTTTGGGATTAGAAATGCCAACACATTATACTAGTGACATGAAAATTGATATGAGCTACTCCGTTGACATTTGGCAGCAGTATAATAGTGCTAAATTTTAATCTTGCAATTTACTTCTACAATATATTGATGCTTTTAACAGTTTGCTTAATTTCCATCAAAGTTGTACCTGCATCAATTCTGAAAGCACAATTTATTGAGTAAAAAGTAGATTACTAAACGGCAAACTGTTAAATTGGCCTTTAAAAATGTGTATGGCCTGAAAAACAAAACTCAGACTCCGTGACCCCCATACTAGGCACTTTCGTTCCATTTAAATAACACAAGACACAAAAAGGTGGGGTTACAAAGGCTGCAGCTTGCTTTATTAAACACCATACATAATATATCCATAACATTATCAGTTAAACATTTCCATAAAAACCCCAGGGTGCCTGCCCATCCACCATGCGTGCCGATCTTACCACTAAGAAGGGCACGCCCCCTTGTATAAAATTCTCCCCTGCCAATCAAACAGGAGGTACCAACAATCCACTCTGATCCAAACCACCACAAAATAGGCAAGCACCCCCCGCAATCACCAAAGCTGCGACATCCAGATCAACCACATAGAAAAAAGGGGAGGGAGGGCGGGAGCTTCTTCTTGCGCATCCTTGCCGCCATCCGCTGCTCCCGGTCCTCCCCTGATCAGCACTAACTTGCCGAGAATATCAGTTCCGGAAAGCCGCCACAGCAGGACAGGTATGATCCTCCTGCCGTTCACCAGGTCCCGCCATCCAGCTGTGCACAGGAAAGCACAGCTTCTCCTTGCACGTTCTAATCCCGAAATGCCCCGCTCTGTTACCTTCCAATGCTTACCATCATAAGGCCCAACCTACTGACCCCCATATGACCCCTTCACTTGGCCTCCATGGGGGTCACAGAACCCTTTCTTCAATGTTTTCCTTCAGGGTTCTTCTTGACCCCCATACTAGGCACTTTCGTTCCATTTAAATAACACAAGACACAAAAAGGTGGGGTTACAAAGGCCGCAGCTTGCTTTATTAAACACCATACATAATATATCCATAACATTATCAGTTAAACATTTCCATAAAAACCCCAGGGTGCCTGCCCATCCACCATGCGTGCCGATCTTACCACTAAGAAGGGCACGCCCCCTTGTATAAAATTCTCCCCTGCCAATCAAACAGGAGGTACCAACAATCCACTCTGATCCAAACCACCACAAAATAGGCAAGCACCCCCCGCCAGAACGGCCTTGTAACCCCAAGATAAGGCGTAAGCTGCCCACCAACAACCGTTAGGATACCCCCCCACAGGGGTAAACCACATTGGAGTCCACCCCAACAGCCCCTTGGGACTAAACATACCCAATTTAACCACCAAGCTGAGAGCTCCCTAAACCACTACTCCTCTAGGAAACCAATAAACTGCCCGGCTCAAACAATCTGAACCCCAAAACCCAACTCCAATTCAAAAGATGAGTCCCCGAGCCACTAAATTCCCAACCCTGTACACCAACACTAAATTCCACATCTGATCTGCCAAAATGTTTCTCTCTACCAGTATAGGGATTCAACCAGGAACCTTAAGGTATTAGATTGTTTGCTAAACCACTTAAGCTATTTGCTTGATGTCCCACTGCTACCAAAAACCACCCCACTTTTTTTTTATTTTTATTTTTTTTATTTAAAACCACTTCCACACTGAATTGCATAAGCCCCAAGTGACATGAACATGGGACCCAGGTATATTACCCAGCCAGAACCACCAACAAGCCAAAATACCAAGCCAACCCAAAGCCCATTGCCCACCGGAACTACTTTGGACCCAACGCCCCCAACGACAAACAAATCCCTACTCTACCCATATAGGGCATCAAACCATAATCTCTCCAGGACTAAACTGACTTCCAACTACTTGGCTATCTAATCTGTGTTCTCATATATCCAGCCCACAACCACCACTCGGATCCTCTCCACAATTGCCAAAACATAAACAGAGCAGAGGTCTCCTCAAAAAGGGGGGAAGCAAAACCCAACATTCTCCACCAACACCCTTGACAGAGTATAAGTCAAGGCCTCACCAGCCATCAAACGAGAGCGTCAGCTCCCCTTGCCAAATCCCCAATTTTTCAACTCCCGGTCCCCATCACCCTGACTCGGGACCACCTTTGGGAACCACCACAAGACTCCCATACCTCAACTAGACCCCCAACCCAACCAACTGTTCTCAGCATATGCCCTCCATTAGCCTCCAGCTCTGTCCCAATGCAACAAATGAAACAGGCATAATTGATGTTCTCCCATGAATCGGCAAACATCCCCTACCCCAAATCTCCCTATAAATTAACTCCGCACCATAGGATAATCAAAGGGTTAGTATCGGCCCTCACCGAGCCAAGGATCCCCAAGCCCCAATATGGGAAGGAACACACCAAGAACCATAAAGAAGATCAAGCCATACCAAATTGCTCCCAACTCCGGAGTAGCAGAACCCCCCTCCGTGATTCAAACCTCATGTAAGCAACTGAAAACTCCCAAGGGGCCGGGAACAACCTAACAAATCTGTCAACATCCCGCATGAATGCTAACCCAACTACCAATACAGGCTGACACCCCTAAACCCAGAAACCCACCAATACTCCGGAATTGTTACTTCAACCTCCAGCCGATGCGTGAGGCCAAAAACAAAAACCAACTGCACCCAGATCTGGTAAAACACTTGCTCTGAAACCTCAGGACCCCCCAAAGTGACCTACATAAAATATCCAACCCCCACCCCCATACCAAAACCACATTCCCCAAAAAGGGAAGCTCAACAAGACAACTCTTCAACCCAACTCAATCCCCATCACATTCACAAAACCTAAACAAGCTTTTTTCATACAAAACATATACAGAATAAACAGGCGACCAAATGTACAAACCAATATATATATATAAAACAAAATGGTCATCCAGCACATGGATTCGAACCAACAAACTTTGAGCTGCAAAGCCACAAAGCAAACCACTAGGCTAGATTAGCACCTTGGTCTGCAAATTCAAATAAACACACACCATTCCCCATGGACCAATAAATAAATATATACCAATACCTATATATACACATATACACACGATTGAATATGAAATAGATACACACATCAAACCACGGCCTAACAATGACCTACTCGCTTGATCATAAATCACTACCTATAAAACAGACCCACTCCCATATGCAGAAATCCCAAGCCCAAGCTTTATTAAGAGCCAGATGCAAGGGGGGGGGGGGGGCAACATGATATTAAATTGAGAGGGAGGGGACAACAATCCATGAGAGAAAATGTAAACGAAAGGCCGGAAAACAAAAGAAGGGGTGAAACCAATCACGAAGCAGGATTATTTTTTATTTTTTTAAAACCAAATAGGAAAATGGAAGATGGAGGAGGTACAAAACCGAACAGACCCCGGCAAGCCACAGCCACTCAAAGTAGATGATCCCTGAACCACACAGGGAGCACTAACGGAACAAATGCCCCCCAACTACCCAGAGCCCTACACCATTACTCCAACCAAAACCTAATTCCCCTCCCACACAACAACGACCATACAAACAGACCCAACCCCAGAGTTATTAAAGGGGCACACGAGTCAAGATATTATTTACTTTTTTTTTTTTTTTTACTCTACTAGGGAGAGCATTACACTCCACCACACTCTCCACATTATTTCCATTGCGCATAGTCTTTCATATTTTCCCTTTTTAAGCCACCAGCTCCTACTGAGCATGAACAAAGCAACGCGAACCATATGAATATACCTACGTGAATAGGATATCGCTATAACATTCCGCCGGGGGAGAGGAAACACAAATAACCTGAAATAGCTATGAAATCTACTACTCATTCAAAATTCAGGGACAATGCTATATAACACCTTGCTATTCCGCATTGTGAGATCATCCAAAACAACTGGAATTACTGGTCCAGTACCCAAAACCAAGCTAACCTAAACTAAACCACCAACACCACCGTTCTACAACTGCCAAACACACAAAGAAGTAGATAAATAACACAACACCTCCACACAAAGATACACCTAAGGATATCCACCTGATGAAAAACAACTCACCACCTAGAATCCACAAACAGCAGAGTTACCCACTAGGAACACCAGTGTGTAAAGAATTCACAGCCTCCACCCCTGGATTCCAGCTCACAACCACTCGCAAATGGGGCCGCTACGCTAACCACTAGCCCAAACCAGAGAACCTGCAAGGGGAGAGCCTCGAAAACGCAGGATTCAATCTCAACCTCTTGCCACGATACAACACCCAAGACACATCGCAACAGCCCTGTGAAGCCGACAACGAATGCAAAGCAAATTACAAGGATGCAGACTAGAATGTGCCCCAAAAGCAACCCCAAATTAACATGCATATGCCATATAAACTTACCTCCCAATAAGAGCTGCACCTGGGGGTGGAGCAAATATAGCGCTCCTCAATCACCTACCCACTACCACAGCAACAAAACACCTATAGAAATACTTTGCCCCTTAATTGTAGAGGGGAATGTCCAACTTATAAAGGACCATGCAGGGGCTAACCCTCTGCAACCCCAACATCAACCCCTACTTCCTTATCCGGTACCTCATCACCATCTGCAAAGTGTTGTTCAGAGGGGCCCCTTTACCTCCTCCAACCAATTACCCATCTCCCATGTCATCCCAGAATATTGCCATAACCTCCATGCGGTAGCTGGGACTTTTACCTGGTCACCAGCCGTAACGCTCCCGGACCGCTGCCTGCTACCCGCAAGGTAGGCCCCAGGAAAAGCAACCTGCCCACGTAGCACTGAGGTTAACTTTACCCCATTATCCTCTTGATCCCCTCAAACTGCAACTACCACATGACAAAAGACATGAACAACCTCCTCGGTAGTGGCTGGGACCCATACCTGGCCACCAGCCGCTTTGCTCCAGAACAGCCGCTCTCCCCAAGTTCCACATCTTCTCCTGAAACCCACCCACCTCAGCTGCAATGGGAACTGCACACCCCCTGGCCTAACCCAAATCCCTAACCCGCTTCCCCCCTGCTACCCTGCCTATACCAGAGCCCTGGAACACTTATCCTCGCCAGTCACACCCATGTCTCCCACTGGGTCCCTAATCACCCCAAAGCTACCCCAGCCTGTCCCCCTGATCCCATCCAAGACCACCTATCATAACCAGCAAGAAGGACAACCCCCTAGCAAAGCCCCCAAAAGGCCACTACCCTGCTCCCCAAGTCTGGATGGTACTCTGAGAGGAAACCCCCCCCTCCCCTAACCCTGTTCCCATGATGCCATATCTACCTTTAGCTTTTGAACCTCTAGGAAAATTGGTACCATTGTTTGTTAAGCTAAAGAATAAACCAGGGAATGATTGCCAGAAAACGTTAAAACAATTAGATAAAGGCCTTAAACCCATATGGTTAAAATACTTGCAAACCGTGATACAGGCAACAATAACTCCCACACTACAATACCCACCCTGACCTCCCTGTTGCTTACCTCACCGCACTGACTAACTGCTGGCCTCATCGCGAAAAACACTGGGCTGTTCTGACTAGCACCCCTGACCTACCCCTGTTAAACCGCCACCTAAAGCCGTCAGGCTCCCTATGTCACTATGGCCCTAACCTAACCAACCTCACCTGCCCCAGCCATGTTCTCTCCTCCCGCAACTATTGCCCAGCTCTGGCCTCCCCACCTACCGATCATTCCTTTAACTCAGCCTATGCCAATGGGCCCTTACCCGCCCACTCCATGTGCAATTACTACCAGCAAGCTGGAAAACTCCTGGGAACAGGCCTGCCCGTTACCGCTCCAGAAGGTACCGGGGAAGGCACCCGGAGGTCCCACACACTCCGCTCTCCACACCACGCACCTCTTCTGAGATCCGTGCGCACCAGGTCCCGCCTCGCAGGCCTCTCAGGCAACACCTGCATCCCCACATTGGCTGTTCCGCTCACACAATCCGGGCCGACAGGATTCCCCTGTGTACTTTCCCTGACAAGGTCCTGTACCCCCTGCACTTAATGCTTACCGTCTGCTCCCGCCACCACCTCCACTGCCAGCAGCCCTCCTGCTTTCTCCAATCCCATGCGACCGCTTCACAGTAGCGGGTCTACCTCTGCCCCACCTCATGGCGGGCAGCTTACGCTCCTAAGCCCACCACCGTGATGTTGTTCCTGCAAGCCGCCAAAAGACAGGAATGAGCCCTCTGTCGTGACACTGCTCCGGGAAAAGCCGTGCAAGGAGAAGCCGGAGCTTCTTCTTGCGCATCCTTGCCGCCATCCGCTGCTCCCGGTCCTCCCCTGATCAGCACTAACTTGCCGAGAATATCAGTTCCGGAAATCCGCCACAGCAGGACAGGTAAGATCCTCCTGCCGTTCACCAGGTCCCGCCATCCAGCTGTGCACAGGAAAGCACAGCTTCTCCTTGCACGTTCTAATCCCGAAATGCCCCGCTCTGTTACCTTCCAATGCTTACCATCATAAGGCCCAACCTACTGACCCCCATATGACCCCTTCACTTGGCCTCCATGGGGGTTACAGAACCCTTTCTTCAATGTTTTCCTTCAGGGTTCTTCTTTATCACCCACCAGCTAGCCATCAAACATCCAGTCTTGTGACTTTGATTGAAAGAGGAGAAAAACAATAGCAAGGTAGCTGCGGGGATTGTACAGTTATGAAATGATGTGATTAAAGATTACATAAAGGAAGTAATGCTGTCACACAGGTAGTGAAGGGCTAAAGTTCAACATAAATTGGTGAAAAAAAGAAAAGAAAATATCAGCGGTATTTATTCGTTAATTTGATAAAATAAAATGCAGAATGGCTTGAAATAGCAAATGATGTGTTAAACAAACCATATCATTACTTTATCCAAATGTATCGTATATTTTTCTATGGTGCTTATGTGTCACATGATCAGTTATATCATTTCTGAAAAAGAAGCTTGCACAAAACACATAGAGCTCGATGATGTAGTCTTCGCCAGCTCAAACCTTCTTTTTCTCACTGACACTCGTAGGGCTGCCAGTGCAATGATCATAAAAAAGGGGCAGTCCCTGCGAGTTGCGAGATGGCTCCTATTAAAAGTATTGAAGCTCGCTGGTTAGGGAAACTTCGCTCCTTAGTGCAAAATTATCAGGGAGCAGGGGGGAGCACTTTAAAATTAAAATCCTGCAGTCAATATAACTCACATTACGCAGCTTTCTGCTTATAGCATCTTACATTCGCCTATATTTTAGTATGCACTTGTTTTTCTATTGGGGTTATAAGTGTTCGTATTGTTTTGAGAAAAGCTCGCCACCTTTAGTTGGCGAGAAAAAACTGTGATATCTGCAGTGCGAAAATCTTTATAGAATTACGCTGGGATTAGTGAGACATTGTCATATACGCCCATGGAACGCCCATGTTCAGCCCATTTTACGAAAAAACAACAATTACGCTGTGCATTTTGTATTTATAAATTAAAATATCTGTGTGATTTTTGCACATCCAGTGTACTACAATTACGATTTACGCTGTACATATTTCATTTGATTTATTCCTGTGTAAATTACATACTAATTTTACTTTTTTGTTCACATACGATTTTTAGTGAAGAATTTTGTTATGATTTTTGATGCACCTTAACAATACAATTTTTCCCTGCTTATTTTTGTGTGAATGGTTCATATATTTGTTTTGTATAATGTTTAAAATATGAATTTTGTTGTGCACATTTCATATGAAAATGCAGTATACGCCCCTTAGTGAGAGAGCCTGTTTTCAGGGTAAAAAATGGATTTAGATCATTCCACCAGGGAAATAGAAGGACTGGCGAGCATTCTTTAATAATCTCGCCAGCCCAGAGAGCTTTAAATCATCGAGCCCATAGAATTGTACTTGGGCTTCTGTTTTTTTGCACCAGTACCCAAATGTCTTCCAATTATTTTGTTTTGTTTGGATACTAATTATCTAGAATATAGATACTGTCCTTTGAATTGGAATCTGGATTCTGGACCAATGTGTTCTGGAGTCACACCTATAAAGCCCAAGATAAGTATAGGCACTTCAAATTACAAATCATTTAGTAACTTTCATTTGTTCAATTGCTCTTAAATAAGCAAGTGGTATTTAAACAAATACTAATTTATCTTGGGTAACATTTCACTTGCACAAACTGTTTAAGTGTTAACATGAAGAGAAATGATTAAACTTACTTTTTAAAGAAAAGGCAACACAGATGATAAAATTACTTAATGGTCATTTATCAAGGATGAGTGTACAGAGCACCTAAGATACCTTTATGTTATCAAATGACCTTTGCATTGGAATGCAATACAAACAGACTTGATTTGTAAGGCTTTCCATAATTAGTTCACAGTCTAATTTATTTTCAAAACTGGTCTTCAAAGTTAACTTTAACATCTTCTAGTACTATCTCTTTGTCTTCATAATTGGCTGTTAAAAAATTAAATTATTTATTTATTTGAAAAAGTTTGAAAAAGAAATAGCTTTCTGAACTCACAATATTATATTATATATATTTTTGTCTAATAATATATTAGACAAAAATATATGTTTATTTATAAAACAGAAATATCAACATGTCTCATCTATCTATCTATCTATCTATCTATCTATCTATCTATCTATCTATCTATCTATCTATCTATCTGTTTTCTGTTTGTGGTAACTAAAATGAAAAGTTTTTAAAGCAAAGAATGTGAAACAGCAGCACAACAAAATATATATATATATATATATATATATATATATATATATATATATATATATATATATATATATATATATATATATATATATATATATATATATTTAGACTTAGTTTAAACCATATGAGATGATTACTGTATCAGTCATTTTATAAATAGCCTAACTGGCCTCATTTGAGTAAATACGAGAACATAACAGGCTTTTAAAACTAGGGAAATTGCAACATGGCAGCATGCATTACTTTATAGAAATGAAAACTTTACACTTATTTGTTCAACATTTGAACAACTAATATAGGACCAGATTAAAAGTGTTGCACTATTAAACATTTTTGTTCACACGCAAACACTGTCAGAAATAAACTTTTAATGTGCGCAGGTTAGCACATGTATTAGAAGTTGAAAGTAAAATGCTTGCACACGAGCACGGTAACTTCAGGACTTTGGATATCATGAATCTGTTAACTTCTCCCCATAGTCTTTAATGGAGAGCTCAAAGTAGAAAAAAAAACTAACGCATCGCTCGTGCGCTATCCCAACAGGAGTTAAACCTACAGTGCTATCCTGAAGGTAGCTATGAATATTTTACATTCCAATATTCTTGACATATAGGAAAATATACTATTCATATTTATTATTATTTTTATTATCGTTTTCTTGTAGAACGCCAACAGATTCCCCAATGCTATACAAGGTGGTATACAAGGATCAAATGGGTAGAGGGCCCTGCCAAGAGTCACACTATTATAGTCAGCTCTTAAGAAGGTGATCTACAAACAGCTGGGCTCTTAGGCTTACATGCTAAGGGGGTTCGAGGAGATAGCAATGGAGGAGAGGAACTGGTATAAAGAAAGGTTAGTGTAGGTTGTATGCATCCCTGAACAGTAGAGTCTTTAGGGAGAGCTTTAAGCTTTCAAAACCAGGCGAGAGTCTTGTGGAGCGAGGCAGAGAGTTCCACAAGATGGGTGCCAGTCCAGAGAAGTTCTGTAAATGGGAATGTGAAGAGGTAACGAGAGGAAGAGAGTAGGAGATCATGAGCAGAGCGAAGGGGACGGGAGAGAGAGTATCTGGAGACAAGGTCTGAGATATAGGGGGAGCAGTTCAGTTGAGGGCCCTGTATGTCAAAGTCAGAATTTTGTGTTTAATCCTGAAGGCAAGAGGAAGCCAGTGAAGGGATTGGCAGAGAGGTGCAGCAGATAAAGAGTGATGTGTAAGGAAGATGAGCCTGGCAGAAGCATTCATTATGGATTGTAAAGGAGCTAGGCAGCAGCAAGGGAGACCAGAGAGGAAAGAGTGGATGAGGATGAGAGAGTGGATTCAAATCTTAGTTGTGTCTTGTGTAAGGAAATGTCTAATTTAAGAGATGTTTTAAAGGTGGAAGCAGCAGGATTTAGCCAAGGACTGAATGTGAGGAATGAAAGAAAGATCTGAGTCAAATGTGACCCCAAGACATCAGGCATGCAGGGTAGGGGTAATGATGGAGTTGTCGACAGTTATAGAGAGATTGGGGGTTGAGATTTTGGAAGAAGGGGGGGAATAAGGAGCTCAGTTTTGGGGAGATTTATCTTAAGTTAGCTAGAGGACATCCAGGAAAAAATGTGAGAAAGACAGTTAGTGACATAGGTTAGCAAGGAAGGAGATAGGTCTGGTGCAGAGAAGTAGATTTGGGTGTCGTCAGCATACAAATGATATTGGTACCCGTGGGACTTTATTAGGGAACCTAATGATGACATGTAGATTGAGAAGAGAAGGGGATCAAGGTTAGAGCCTTGTGGTACCCCAACAGAAAGTGGTGACAGGGCAGAGGAAGCCCCAGAGAAGGCTACACTAAAAGTTACAGTTAGACAGGTAGGAAGAAAACCACGAGAGAGCTGTGTCACAAATGCAGAAGGATTGGAGGGTTTGGAGCAAAAGAGGGTGGTCAACAGTATCAAAGGCAACGGACAGATCAAGGAGGATGAGCAGACAGAAGGACAGAAGTGGCCTTTTGATTTTGCTGTAAGTAGGTCATTGGTAACCTTAACAATTGCTGTCTCTGTGGAGTGATGGAGACGAAATCCAGATTGCAGTGGGTCAAGGAGGGAGTTTAATGTATGAAAATGGGAAAGGCGTGCATATACTAGCTTTTCGAGAAGCTTTGAGGCAAGAGGGAGTAGGGAAAAAATGCGGTAGTTGGATGGGGAGGTTGGATTGAGAGGTTTTGTGAGGATAGGTGTGAGCAGTGCATGTTTCAGAGATGAGCAAAATATACCGGTGCTGAGGGATAGGATGAAAATGGGTGTGAGTATAGGGGTAAAGGTAGAAGAAAGGGAGGGGAGTAGCTGTGAGGGGATAGGGTCAGGGAACAGGTAGTGAGGTAAGAGGACAGTATAAGTGCAGAAAATTCTTCCTCAGTAACAGGGGAGAAAGAGCTGAATTTATGGTGATGTGGGTTGTCGTTGATTGCAAGTGTTTGAGGGGGTGAGAGACTGGAAGTATGTTGAGAGTTGATTTCACTTCTGATGGAGTCGGTTTTGTTATTGAAGTGGCTGGCAAAATCTTGAGCTGAGAGAGAAGTTGTATTAGGAGGTGGGGGTGGGCGGAGAAGATTATTGAAAGTGTAGTATATACGTTTTCGGTTTGAAGAAAGAGAAGAGATAAGAGTAGAGAAGTAATGTTGCTTATAAAAATGAAGGGCAGAAAAGTAGGAGTTCAAGATGAACTTGTAGTGAAGAAAGTCAGCCGAACTCCGAGATTTTCTCCAGTGCCACTCAGCAGCATGGGAACATCTGTGTAGATACCTTGTCAGAGGAGTATGCCAGGGCTGAGGATGAGTGTGTGATTTCCGAGCTATAGTAAGAGGGGCCAGATTGTCAAGGACGATGTAAGCGTGGAATTATAATGGCTGATATAATGACAATGCTTCTCTATATATTTATCTCTTTGTATATATATATATATATGTATATATATGATGTATTTTTTGTAAAATATATATCTACACATATAGGTGTATACAAATACATATAACATTTTGGAATGTAAAATATTTACAGTATATAAACACTATTAAACACATTATTATACATTACATTTTATTACAAATAATTGTACTTGTTTTCAGATATTTGAGTGGAAAGGGCTACAAAGTATAGTATATATATGTATGTATATATACATTATAACCCTTTACATTCAAATACCTTGTCATATAACATATACCCTTTAACCCTTATAAATGTTTGTTTTAATATTCATGTGAAAAATTGTATTAGATAATGTATATATGAGTGTAATTGTTATATGTAATGTATTTATGTAGTGTTTAATACAACCTTATCATTTTTGCCCTAAAATTATGCAAGGTCCTCAGTCGAGCTAACCAAACAAGCGCAAATTTAATTTGTTTGCGCTTGTGCAGTTGCATTTTCTTTCAACTTGTAATACTTAGAACACAAAGTTAGCACCACTATGCTTCACCATGTTTTCTCCAGTGTTGGCTTTGCACCTCAAATATGTAGGCTATGTAGAAAATGCAAGTCCAGATATGGACCCTGAGGCTGGGAAGTGAATTTATATGACATTTTTGCAACTCTTTGGATGTGCCTCAGGGCTTAAACTTTAAGTATAGTCACAAAAGTCATTCACAATTCAAGCTAAAATCCAGCATAGGGTAAAGGTGTGGCTAAGGCATGATATTCATGCTGAGGATCATACTAGCTGGTGGAGGAGACTGTGGCTGGTGAATTTGAATGGTGATTCCATTGCTAGAGTTGCTTTACATTACTTTATTACATGCAAAATATTTCAATCACTCCCATATCCATTTAAAAGGACATTCTAATGCAAAAATGTATACATTTTCTTATTTGGGCTTACTATGGGCCAGATTACAAGTGGCACTCTTAATTTTTTTTTTTTTTTTTGCTTGCATGCTAATTATGCTCAAGTTAAAATTTTAGCACGGCTGAGTTTGAGCTTGTATTACAAGTTGAAAGTAAAAAGTAAGTAAGCAAGCGCACTAACTTCAGGACTTCTAATGGAAAAATGTGTAAATTACTAATTTGTTCTTACTATGGGCCAGATTACATTTTAGGCACTACTTTTTTTTAACAGTGCTAAAACATGTGGAACCATGAATTTTACAGATTTGGCCTACCACAGAAAATTGAGTCAGACCGCAGAACCCACTTCACAAGTGAAGTGATGACCAAGATGTTAAAAATACTGGGAATGAAGAGAAAGCTCCATGTTGCATATACCTCTAGTGGTGGAATTGAGCTCTATAACTAATTTTTTAACACATATAAGTTGAAACTACCTTCAGGACTTTGGATATCATTACTGCTCTATATCCCTCTCCTCGTAGACTTCTATGGGGAGCACTAAAAAAAACCAGTTATTACTTGCGTGCTAACCTGACACTATGTTCGACCAACTGCGTTAATCCCAAAGTGATTATATATACAGGATCAGTTGAATTGAGCACTACCATAGGATCCCAACCCATGACCACTCAATCAAAAAATGCTGTGAGGGGAGGCCACACCCCAGAAGAAGTGGCCATAAACACAAGAGGATACACACAGGGAAGACCACAACGACAGTGGCACGGTGGGTGGAATCGAGTATAATAATTAATTTGATTACACAACAGTTAACATCTACAGAACAAAGTGTCCTCGAAAAGGGTTTAACCTTTGTCCCCACTGCTAGACCTGACAGATTTGAATTACATGTCGTTCTTTATAAATTTAACAGAAAACTTTGAGTTAAGGAACATTTTGGCAAGGATGAGGGTACAGTTGAGATGTTTAAGAAAAAGAGCAACTTCGACCCCAGGACTTTGAATGCCTGCATAAATACCTATTCATGTATGATCAGGGATGAGTTTGAGGATATACTTAACAGGCCAATTACAACAAGAAATAATCTAACCAAAGAGGAATGGATTGCATTAAAGAGTTTAAAGAATAACCCTAAAATGGTTATTAGGGAGGCGGACAAAAGCATTGCACTGGTCTTACAAGACTATCGGCTAGATTTGGAGTTTTGTCGGACCCGAAAAACTAACGCCGGCTTTTTTCTGGCCGCACCATAAAAATAACTCTCGTATTGAGAGTCCACATAAAGGCTGCGTTAGGCTCCAAAAAAGGAGCGTAGAGCATATTTAACGCAGCTTCAACTCTCGATACCAGAGTTGCTTACGCAAGCGGCCAGCCTCAAAAACGTGCTCGTGCACGATTCCCCCATAGGAAACAATGGGGCTGTTTTGAGCTGAAAAAAAACCTAACACCTGCAAAAAAGCCGCGTTCAGCTCCTAACGCAGCCCCATTGTTTGCTATGCGGAAACACTTCCTACGTCTGCACCTAACACTCTAACATGTACCCCGAGTCTAAACACCCCTAACCTTACACTTATTAACCCCTAATCTGTCGCCCCCGCTATCGCTGACCCCTGCATATTATTATTAACCCCTAATCTGCCGCTCCGTAAACCGCCGCTACTTACATTATCCCTATGTACCCCTAATCTGCTGCCCTAACATCGCCGACCCCTATATTATATTTATTAACCCCTAATCTGCCCCCCTCAACGTCGCCTCCACCTGCCTACACTTATTAACCCCTAATCTGCCGACCGGACCTGAGCGCTACTATAATAAAGTTATTAACCCCTAATCCGCCTCACTAACCCTATAATAAATAGTATTAACCCCTAATCTGCCCTCCCTAACATCGCCGACACCTAACTTCAATAATTAACCCCTAATCTGCCGACTGGAGCTCACCGCTATTCTAATAAATGTATTAACCCCTAAAGCTAAGTCTAACCCTAACACTAACACCCCCCTAAGTTAAATATAATTTACATCTAACGAAATTAATTATCTCTTATTAAATAAATTATTCCTATTTAAAGCTAAATACTTACCTGTAAAATAAATCCTAATATGGCTACAATATAAATTATAATTATATTATAGCTATTTTAGGATTAATATTTATTTGACAGGCAACTTTTTAATTATTTTAACCAGGTACAATAGCTATTAAATAGTTAAGAACTATTTAATAGCTACCTAGTTAAAATAATTACAAAATTACCTGTAAAATAAATCCTAACCTAAGTTACAATTAAACCTAACACTATACTATCATTAAATTAATTAAATACAATACCTACAATTACCTACAATTAAACCTAACACTACACTATCAATAAATAAATTAAATACAATTCCTACAAATAACTACAATGAAATAAACTAACTAAAGTACAAAAAATAAAAAAGAACTAAGTTACAAAAAAATAAAAAAATATTTGCAAACATAAGAAAAATATTACAACAATTTTAAACTAATTACACCTACTCTAAGCCCCCTAATAAAACAACAAAGACCCCCAAAATAAAAAATGCCCTACCCTATTCTAAATTACTAAAGTTCAAAGCTCTTTTACCTTACCAGCCCTGAACAGGGCCCTTTGCAGGGCATGCCCCAAGAAGTTCAGCTCTTTTGCCTGTAAAAAAAAAAATACAATACCCCCCCCAACATTACAACCCACCACCCACATACCCCTAATCTAACCCAAACCCCCCTTAAATAAACCAAACACTAAGCCCCTGAAGATCTTCCTACCTTATCTTCACCCTGCCAGGTTCACCGATCTGTCCTGAAGAGCTCCTACGATGTCCTGATCCAAGTCCAAGCGGGGGGCTGAAGAGGTCCATGATCCGGCTGAAGTCTTCATCCAAGCGGGAGCTGAAGAGGTCCATGATCCGGATGAAGTCTTCATCCAAGCGGGAGCTGAAGAGGTCCATGATCCGGATGAAGTCTTCTATCAACGGCATCTTCAATCTTCTTTCTTCCGGATCCATCTTGCAGACCTCCGATGCGGAACACCCTCTTCTCCCGACGCCTACTAGCCGAATGACGGTCCAAGATGGCGTCCCTCGAATTCCGATTGGCTGATAGGATTCTATCAGCCAATCGGAATTAAGGTAGGAATATTCCGATCAGCCAATAGAATGCGAGCTCAATCTGATTGGCTGATTGGATCAGCCAATCGGATTGAACTTGATTCTGATTGGCTGATTCCATCAGCCAATCAGAATATTCCTACCTTAATTCCGATTGGCTGATAGAATCCTATCAGCCAATCGGAATTCGAGGGACGCCATCTTGGATGACGTCCCTTAAAGGAACCGTCATTCAGGTAGGAGGCGTCGGGAGAAGAGGATGTTCCGCGTCGGAGGTCTGCAAGATGGATCCGGAAGAAAGAAGATTGAAGATGCCGTTGATAGAAGACTTCATCCGGATCATGGACCTCTTCAGCTCCCGCTTGGATGAAGACTTCAGCCGGATCATGGACCTCTTCAGCCCCCCGCTTGGGCTTGGATCAGGACATCGGAGGAGCTCTTCAGGACGGATCGGTGAACCTGGCAGGGTGAAGATAAGGTAGGAAGATCTTCAGGGGCTTAGTGTTAGGTTTATTTAAGGGGGGTTTGGGTTAGATTAGGGGTATGTGGGTGGTGGGTTGTAATGTTGGGGGGGGGGTATTGTATATTTTTTTTTACAGGCAAAAGAGCTGAACTTCTTGGGGCATGCCCCGCAAAGGGCCCTGTTCAGGGCTGGTAAGGTAAAAGAGCTTTGAACTTTAGTAATTTAGAATAGGGTAGGGCATTTTTTATTTTGGGGGTCTTTGTTGTTTTATTAGGGGGCTTAGAGTAGGTGTAATTAGTTTAAAATTGTTGTAATATTTTTCTTATGTTTGTAAATATTTTTTTATTTTTTGTAACTTAGTTCTTTTTTATTTTTTGTACTTTAGTTAGTTTATTTCATTGTAGTTATTTGTAGGAATTGTATTTAATTTATTTATTGATAGTGTAGTGTTAGGTTTAATTGTAGGTAATTGTAGGTATTGTATTTAATTTAATGATAGTATAGTGTTGGGTTTAATTGTAACTTAGGTTAGGATTTATTTTACAGGTAATTTTGTAATTATTTTAACTAGGTAGCTATTAAATAGTTCTTAACTATTTAATAGCTATTGTACCTGGTTAAAATAATTACAAAGTTGCCTGTCAAATAAATATTAATCCTAAAATAGCTATAATATAATTATATTTTATATTGTAGCTATATTAGGATTTATTTTACAGGTAAGTATTTAGCTTTAAATTGGAATAATTTATTTAATAAGAGATAATTAATTTCGTTAGATGTAAATTATATTTAACTTAGGGGGGTGTTAGGGTTAGACTTAGCTTTAGGGGTTAATACATTTATTAGAATAGCGGCGAGATTGGGTCGGCAGATTAGGGGTTAATAATTGAAGTTAGGTGTCGGCGATGTTAGGGAGGGCAGGTTAGGGGTTAATAAATATAATATAGGGGTCGGCGGTGTTAGGGGCAGCAGATTAGGGGTACATAAGGATAACGTAGGTGGCGGCGCTTTGCGGTCGGCAGATTAGGGGTTAATTATTGTAGGTAGCTGGCTGCGACGTTGTGGGGGGCAGATTAGGGGTTAATAAATATAATATAGGGGTCGGCGGTGTTAGGGGCAGCAGATTAGGGGTACATAATGATAACGTAGGTGGCGGCGCTTTGCGGTCGGCAGATTAGGGGTTAATAAGTGTAGGTAGGTGGAGGCGACGTTGTGGGGGGCAGGTTAGGGGTTAATAAATATAATACAGGGGTCGGCGGTGTTAGGGGCAGCAGATTAGGGGTACATAAGGATAACGTAGGTGGCGGTCGGCAGATTAGGTGTTAAAAAAATTTATTCGAGTGTCGGCGATGTGGGGGGACCTCGGTTTAGGGGTACATAGGTAGTTTATGGGTGTTAGTGTACTTTAGAGTACAGTAGTTAAGAGCTTTATAAACCGGCTTTAGCCCAGAAAGCTCTTAACTACTGACTTTTTTCCTGCGGCTGGAGTTTTGTCGTTAGATGTCTAACGCTCACTTCAGAAACGACTCTAAATACCGGAGTTAGAAAGATCCCATTGAAAAGATAGGATACGCAATTTACGTAAGGGGATCTGCGGTATGGAAAAGTGAGCGTTAGACCCTATTTTGAGTGACTCCAAATACCGGCGGTAGCCTAAAACCAGCGTTAGGAGCCTCTAACGCTGGTTTTCATGGCTAACGCCAAACTCCAAATCTAGACCTAAGAAAATTATAGGGTTGAAATCTTAACCCAGCTAAGTGATTCAACAGTGTATTGCTATCTACCGAAGGACCCCACAGTGGAATAAAAAAAAAACATTGATGACTACCTGGAAATGATGGTAGCCAATAAAATTCTGAACAAAGCAGCATGATTTTTTGATGGTTGAGTTTCCAATCACTCCCATCATTTATACCCTACCAAAGGTGCACAAGGACCCCGTAAGACCACCTGGACGACCTATAGTGTCTGCACGCTGTTCCAGAGACGATGTTCCTGTTCAAAGTTAAACCAACAATGATTGATTATATTATCATTATTATTATCATTTATTTGTATAGCGCTGCCAAATTCCGTAGTGCTGGGTACAGTGATAGGGGTATACAATGACAAGGATTTGTGAAAAAGTACAAAACATAACAAAACTAAATAAATCTAGTACATGAGGAAGAGGGCCTTGCTCCGGAGAGCTCATAGTGATTCAACAGTGTATTGCTATCTACCGAAGGACCCCACAGTGGAATTAAAAAAAAACATTGATGACTACCTGGAAATGATGGTAGCCAATAAAATTCTGAACAAAGCAGCATGATTTTTTGATGGTTGAGTTTCCAATCACTCCCATCATTTATACCCTACCGAAGGTGCACAAGGACCCCGTAAGACCACCTGGACGACCTATAGTGTCTGCACGCTGTTCCAGAGACGATGTTCCTGTTCAAAGTTAAACCAACAATGATTGATTATATTATCATTATTATTATCATTTATTTGTATAGCGCTGCCAAATTCCGTAGTGCTGGGTACAGTGATAGGGGTATACAATGACAAGGATTTGTGAAAAAGTACAAAACATAACAAAACTAAATAAATCTAGTACATGAGGAAGAGGGCCTTGCTCCGGAGAGCTCATAGTCTACAGGTTTACGGTGCAGAGACATAAGGTTGGGGGTAGCTTGTCACATCATTTGTAGTTGCAGGAGTGAGTCAGGCAGTTCATGTATTAGTTTGGTTAGGATGAGAGATGGAGGAGAGATGGTAAGTCTCTCTGAATTGGTGGGTTTTCAAGGAGCGTCTGAAGATATACAATGTTGGAGACATTCTTATGGAGCAGGTAGAGAGTTCCAGACGACAGGAGCAGTACGTGCAAAGTCTTGGAGGCGGGAGTGGGACATAGAGATAGCAGGAGTAGTGAGACGTAGGTCAGAGGTTAATCAAAGAGGACGGGATGGGGAATTTTTCATGATGAGAGAGGAAATATAGTTGGGAGTTAGAATGTTTAGTGCTTTGTAAGTTAGGGTTAATACTTTAAATTGTATTCTGGAGTGTATGGGGAGCCAGTGTAGAGACAAAAAAACATTTATGTTATTATTTTTTCATTTATTGGATGATTTTTTTTTGTTTTCGTGCTCATTAAATTATCTTGATTATCTTTATGCATGAACTGGTTCTAGTATGTGTTTATGGGGTAGATATTAAGGGGCATATGTATCAAGCTCCGAATGGAGCTTGATGCCCCATGTTTCTGGCGAGCCTGCAGGCTCGCCAGAAACAGCAGTTATGAAGCAGCGGTCACAAAGACCGCCACTCCATAAACTGTCCGCTTGCTCTGAGCAGGGGGAAACACATCGCCGCAATTCAACCCGATCGAGTACGATCAGGTTGATTGACACCCCCCTGCTGGCGGCCGATTGGCCGCGAATCTGCAGGGGGCGGCGTTGCACCAGCAGCTCTTGTGAGCTGCTGGTGCAATGCTGAATACGGAGAGCGTATTGCTCGCCATATTCAGCGATGTCTGTTGGACCTGATCCGCACTGTCGGATCAGGTCCGACAGACATTGATAACTAGAGGCCTATGACTCGTACTATTTTTTTATTAAGGCTCAATATGGGGTTGCTGGGTAAGGTGTACTAGTTTCTCTTTTTGTGTAAGTATCAATTTTTTTACACCTCCATACACCTTGGTATCCACCAATATATTATTTAATGTGGGACCTTGTCCATAGCCAATATACATTCCAGTAATAGCTGGTATAAACAATATATATATGTATACAAACCACGGACGGGGACTGCACTCTCAGACCGGACTGGATACACAAACTTGCACAGTCCTTGGTGCACAATAGCACTCTCAGGAAGCTGCACTGTCCCCAGAGCCACAGGCAGTTAACCCCAGACAGGTTTGGGTGCATAGCCCATAGGGAAAATTACAAAACAAATTAATACAGTACACAGAGAAAGTCCAGCCCTAAACAGCCACACAATGCAAGCTCTCAATCCAACAAACTGGGAACAAGTGAAGGGTGCACAGGCTTATGTAATCACCCTAGACTTTCTCTGTGTGCTGTATTAATTTGTTTTGTAATTTTCCCTATGGGCCTTGCACCCAGACCTGTCTGAGGTTAACTGCCTGTGACTCTGGGGACAGTGCAGCTTCCTGAGAGTGCTATTGTGAACCCAGGGCTGTGCATGTTGCAGGGTTATGGGATGTGTACCTAGTCCCGTCTGAGAGTGCAGTCCCCCTGTGTTTTGTATATGTCTAGGGTGATTACATAAGCCTGTGCACCCTTCACTTTTCCCCAGTTTGCTGGATTGAGAGCTTGCATTGTGTGGCTGTTTAGGGACTCAGGTTTTGGAAGAGACCTTTACATGGTATCTGGGCTTATCCAATTTGGCCAAATGTGGTAACTAGCTCTTCCATTTTTGCTTTTAATCTTAGCTGAGAGCTTGTGAGTGCTGGACTTTCTCTGTGTACTATATATATATATATATATATATATATATACATTAGATCCCTTTCAAGCTGAACACCTTACCATATACAATATCCCTTTAACTGTTATAAAACATTTTTTTATTAATATTTAAATTATATATATTTTTTTTATTCAAAAATCTATATATGAGTATAATAGTTTATTTTAATATGTTTTTTTATGTTTTGTACTTTTTTTTTTTTAAGGCTTACACTTCTAGCACAGTTTTGGCTTTTGCTCAAGCATAAACTATAACTTTCAACTTGTAAAACCAGTGCTATTTAATGATCTTGCAATATCTATTGAAACTATAGGTTGCGCTAGAGTGATGTTGGTCACGCTAACCATTTTCGGTCAAATGTGATTTAACATGGCCTTGTTATATCAAGTTGCGAACTAATGTTAGCATAATCCAGCGATAATACTTATTGTGTCCTGGGCTATTATTAGTGCGCCACTTGTGATCTGGCCCTATATGTTTAATCCGTAGAAAGGGAGACAAAAGTATCGCAGTTCCCAAGTGTGTCAGGTGTCTGGCGGCTCTGCGAGACTACTGCTCCTGATTGGCTTATTGGCCCTCTGACCGTGTCCTGCTTAGAATCCACAAGCATTGCAGCATTTACCTATGTGCAGTAAGCTTGAGTTGGTAATGCAAAAAATACATGACAGCATTTTATTGTGGCATTAAAATGCCCCTTTAAACTACTGATGCTTTACTTTGTAATCATAAAGAAATCACTGCTTTAGTCATCACAACTGTTTAAGTTTATTGGGCTAAAATAATTTTTGCATCTTGCAACAAATTTAAAGGGACATGAGACACAATTGTTTTTTCTTTCAGGATTTAGATAGAACGTACAATTTTAAACAGCTTTAAAGTTCACTTCTATTATCAAGTTTGCTTAAAGTGAAAGTAAATCCTAGCGTTTTACAAACGCTAGGATTTACTATTGAAACAAATAAAGGGCACTTTAATTCATGAAGTATAAGATACTTCATGTAGAAAGCTCCTTTATTTGATTCAATCGATCGCCGCTCTTAGCTCCTACAGCAGAGCACGGCTAAACATTTTTTTACCCAAAAGCCGTGCGGTAAATCGGGCTCCCATGGGCGCCAAGTCGGATTTACCGCACGGCTATTGGCTAAGAGGTGAAAACGTCACCTCTTAGCCCAAAAATTTTTTAGCAGTGGGGCTGCCGAAGCAGCTAAAAATGGCGATCGATTGAATCAAATAAAGGAGCTTTCTACATGAAGTATCTTATACTACATAAATGAAAGTGCCCTTTATTTGTTTCAATAGTAAATCGTAGCGTTTGTAAAACGCTAGGATTTACTTTCACTTTATATCTCTTGATATCCTTTGCTGAAGGTGTAGCAGTGCACTACTGGGAGCTAACTGAATACATCTAATCAGCCAATTACAAGAGGCAAATGTGTGCAGGCACCAATCATGAGCTAGCTCACACTTGTGTAGGATATGTACATATTCTTTTTTAATAATGGTTACCAAGAGAACAAAGTACATTTGAAACTAGAAGTGAATTTAAAGTGTCTTAAAATGACATGCTCCATCTAAATCATGCAAGTTTAATTTTTACTTTCTTATGTCTTTAAAGGGACAGTCAAGTCTAAAAAAAACATTGATGATTTAAATAGGGAATGTAATTTTAAACAACTTCCCAATTTACTTTTATAACTAATTTTTCTTTGTTCTCTTGGTATTCTTAGTTGAAAGCTAAACCTAGGAGGTTCATATGCTAAATTGTTACGGCTAGATTACGAGTTTTGCGTTATGAGGGGTGCGGTGCTAACTTGCATGTTATTGTCACCGCTCACTTACCTACAGCGCTGGTATTACAGGTTTTTATAAACCCGGCGTTAAAAGACAAGAAGTGAGCGTAGAGCAAACTTGTGCTCCATACCGCACTCCAATACCAGCGCTGATTAAGTCAGCAGTGAGCTGGTTGTACGTGCTTGTGCACAATTTCCCCATAGACATCAATAGGGAGAGCCGGCAGAGAAAAAGTCCAACACCTACAATAAAGCAGAGTAAAGCTCAGTAACACAGCCCCATTGATTCCTATGGGGAAACTAAATTTATGTTTACACCTAACACCCTAACATGAACCCCTAGTCTAAACACCCCTAATCTTACACTTATTAACCCCTAATCTACCGCCCCCGACATCGCCGACACCTACATTATACTTATTAACCCCTAATCTGCCGCTCCGGACATCGCCACCCCCTACATTATATTTATTAACCCCTAATCTGCTGCCCCCAATGTCGCTGCCACTATAATAAACATATTAACTCCTAAACCACTGTACTCCAGCATCTCAAACACTAGTTAAATATTATTAACCCCTAATCTGCCACCCCTAACATCGCCTCCACCTACCTACATTTATTAACCCCTAATCTGCCGCCCCAACGTTGTCGCCACTATATTATATTTATTAACCCCTAAACCTAAGTCTAACCCTAACCCTAACACCCCCTAACTTAAATATAATTAAAATAAATCTAAATAAAATCTACTATGAATAAATAAATAATTCCTATTTAAAAGTAAATACTTACCTACAAAATAAACCCTAAGATAGCTACAATATAACTAATAGTTACATTGTATGTAGCTTAGGGTTTATTTTATTTTTACAGGCAAGTTTGTATTTATTTTAACTAGGTAGACTAGTTACTAAATATGCTGCAAAAAATTAAGGTTAATGCACACCACCCAGCCCAGGTGTGTTCCAGACAATATAACTGTGGTATACATATAAAGCTAGGGAGTATCACTTTGTATAGACATGATTTGCTGCAGTGTGGAAACTGATTAGTGTTAGGACCAGTCTATTGTGGGACACCTTGTAAGTGGTGACTGGCTTAGCAGAATATGTTCATATTGTGTGACTAAGATGCCTATTTCAATTTCAATTTAAACATGCAAATTTTTGCAACATAACTATAAGTCAATATTTTTGTGAGATGTTTATCCCTATCTTATTTGAACTATGTAAGTATATTTAGCAGACAGAAGTTTGTATTTAAACTTAAAAGCATATTTAACAGGCAATTCTTTGCAACATAAATATAAGTCAATATTATTGTGAGATGTTTATCCCAATCTTATTTGAACTATGTAAGTATATTTAGCAGACAGAAGTATATATAAATATGCTACAAATATGTGGACTAAAGTGGTTGGATGTGCATCAATACTTTTTGTTGTTTTATAATTGTTTTGGTCACTTTGGTAGCACTCCCACAATATGTGTGTTAAGATCAAACAGTCTTTTTGTGCTGTGCTTAACCAAAAAAAACTTATTGTAGTTACTAAATAGTTATTAACTATTTACTAGCTACCTAGCTAAAATAAATACAAATTTACCTGTAAAATAAAATCTAACCTAAGTTACACTAACACCTAACCTAACCCTACAATTAAATAAATTCCCTAAATTAAATACAATTAACTAAATTAAATACAATTAGCTAAATTACAAAAAAAAAAAAACACTAAATTACAGGAAATAAAAAACAAATTACTTTAAACTAATTACACCTTATCTTATAGCCCTATCAAAATAAAAAAGCCCCCCCCAAAATAAACCCTAAGATAGCTACAATATAACTAATAGTTACATTGTATGTAGCTTAGGGTTTATTTATTTTTTTACAGGCAAGTTTGTATTTATTTTAACTAGGTAGACTAGTTACTAAATATGCTGCAAAGAATTAAGGTCAATGCACACCACCCAGCCCAGGTGTGTTCCAGACAATATAACTGTGGTATACATATAAAGCTAGGGAGTATCACTCTGTATAGACATGATTTGCTGCAGTGTGGAAACTGATTAGTGTTAGGACCAGTCTATTGTGGGACACCTTGTAAGTGGTGACTGGCTTAGCAGAATATGTTCATATTGTGTGACTAAGATCCCTATTTCAATTTAAATTTAAACATGCAAATTTTTGCAACATAACTATAAGTCAATATTTTTGTGAGATGTTTATCCCTATCTTATTTGAACTATGTAAGTATATTTAGCAGACAGAAGTTTTTATTTAAACTTAAAAGCATATTTAACAGGCAACACCTTGTAAGTGGTGACTGGCTTAGCAGAATATGTTCATATTGTGTGACTAAGATCCCTATTTCAATTTAAATTTAAACAGGCAAATTTTTGCAACATAACTATAAGTCAATATTTTTGTGAGATGTTTATCCCTATCTTATTTGAACTATGTAAGTATATTTAGCAGACAGAAGTTTTTATTTAAACTTAAAAGCATATTTAACAGGCAATTCTTTGCAACATAAATATAAGTCAATATTATTGTGAGATGTTTATCCCAATCTTATTTGAACTATGTAAGTATATTTAGCAGACAGAAGTATATATAAATATGCTACAAATATGTGGACTTAAGTGGTTGGATGTGCACCAATACTTTTTTGTCGTTTTATAATTGTTTTGGTCACTTTGGTAGCACTCCCACAATATGTGTGTTAAGATCAAACAGTCTTTTTGTGCTGTGCTTAACCAAAAAAAAACCCTTATTGTAGTTACTAAATAGTTATTAACTATTTACTAGCTACCTAGCTAAAATAAATACAAATTTACCTGTAAAATAAAATCTAACCTAAGTTACACGAACACCTAACCTAACCCTACAATTAAATAAATTCCCTAAATTAAATACAATTAACTAAATTAAATACAATTAGCTAAATTACAAAAAAACAAACACTAAATTACAGGAAATAAAAAACAAATTACTTTAAACTAATTACACCTAATCTTATAGCCCTATCAAAATAAAAAAAGCCGAGCCGGTCTGAGCGGACGTGCATCTCTAGAGCTCTTCTCCAAATTTATATTTTGCTTTGATTAAAACCTATATTTGGGAGCTCATTATATCTATAAAAGGACCTTTCCTGACTGGCTAACATGGAGGCACTAGATCGTTGGGAGCAGAGGTCCCAGGCACTCATAACCCAGCATTTTACCGATCTGAAGGCATGTATCCAAAGGGTACTGGCATTGGCAGTACAATACAAGCCTGGTAACCTGATTCAAATACAGAGAGAGGAAACTGAGACACTCGATCTCCCAACAAACATACCAGTCTTCACACCGCCAAAAGCGCCACGGATTCCCACAAGTGGAGATCGTGAGAGGAAGTCTGCCTGTCCCGTAATTGTAGGCGAGGTGAAGTATGGCACTAAATCAAAATGGCGTTTCCGCCCTGCAACTCTGCTCTCACCTTGTAAGGCCCCTCGCTCGCAGCGGAAGAGAGATCGAAAGTGCCCTAGCAGAGCAAGGCGTGTGACGCTTGGGCCTGAGACGCCGCTGTCTGGTGTAATAGGAGGCAAGTCATTGATAACAGGGTTGCAGAATCCAGGCTCCGAAGTGAAAAGGACACGCAACGTGTTTAGCCAGGACTCAGTCAGTACTACGTACTTGCACAAAACCCCTACTGCTGGAAGCGCCCTAATAAGAATGATCACAGGTTGGGGTCCATCTGTTTATTTCCTCATCGGCCTGCTAGATCAATCTGTACAGCGAGGACTCACCCCTCTTATGCCTCCCAGCCTAAATCAGCGCCGCAGAAGTGGTGTTGGTTAAAGTTTGCAGCCCGGACAGTCTTTTACAGGAAAGTACAGGTTTTTACCTAGATAATAAACTTAATAGACATAGAACAACTCACCTATCACCTCAAAGTCGATATGGACAAAATGTCACTAACAGACTCCAGCACTCATTGCCAGTACACACCGGACTCTTTTCCAAGTTTCAACATTTAAGACTATTGCATTAGGATATAGTTTAAGACGACCTATCTCTACCCAAAACATTAAGGTTTACAGCTCTGTTGCTTAACATTAAGTAGTAGATAAGGTGGTTTTGTGTTTGTATTGTTTCCTGTTGTTTCCTGCTTCCATTGGATTTCACTTTATTTTACCTTATTATATGACTTCTGTGGGTCAACCATTAGTCTTTATAATCATTGTCCGCTAATTACCTAGCCATGACTGCAATGTTCAATGTTTTTCTTTCTTTGTTTCCCTAGTTGAACTTTATTTATATATGTTAACAGCGTCACATCGCACTTCCTGATATTAATAATTGGGAACCCTCATATTTTTCCACAACCCCCACCAGTACTTGGCGCACCTTAGCTGAAGTAAAACATCTAGCTGTGAATCTGTAAACAGCGATTTCTGAACATACTTTTGCACCACTTATTCTGTAAGCTCTAGTTAGCATAATCTACACATAGTTTTACTATGTTGGTGCTACCCTTTGTCTCATGCAATCCCAAGGTTTTTATGTAGGGGCTCTGGAGTACTAACCTCATGCAGAACTCATGCTAAACATAACTTTAGAAGTCTTAGCGTGCCTGGAGAGCTGTTGTTTGCCCAAATGTCATGAGGGCTACCCCTCAAAATAGTTCTCTTACTGTTCAGAACAGACCCCTGCTGCGGGGTATAGGGCCCGTACCCTGCCAGCAGGTCAATAAACCGATGTTGAGACTACACTACCCCGTTAAGAGAGAACTCTAGCCCTGTGTTACACATTAGCGGCAAGATTGCTCCATGCTCTTTCTTATCCCTACAATCCATCACGACTGACATGGTTTTTCTACACTCACTGGGGCATTAACAGAAATTGAATGTTACGCTATGTATATGTATTTATATGTATATTTGAATGGGACCAGACTATCACCTTTTTAGTTATCATATATAGCCATTACTTCACACTTACAGGTCCCTCACGGATTATTTATACCCATTGTTATATAAATAGCATTTAAGCACTATGCCTTATAACACCTATATCTTTGCAGTTTATTATACTGCCTACATATATTCAGACATAGTTCCACACTGGAATGTAATTCAATGTATATAAGTAACGCTCTTATTTTTTGGACTTACACTGCTAGTATTAGTTGTAATCTGCTCACCCGCGTTATTTTACCTGAGCTACATGTCTAGTTCCTAATCTCTAAGTTTGGATCTCATGCCCCAATATGCCAAGTATGACATCAGCCCAGCATTTAATCAGCTCCTTCTTTCAATGCAACAGCACAGGCTGTTTATTACGTTCTCATACTTATAATTAAACCCATTAAGGTCCTGAGTGTCTACTAAGGTAATAACAGATCTAACCTCCATAATATGCCACTAGTATTGTCAGAACTTTCCCATTAGACTCCAGGTTACTAGCCTTGATATTCATCTAAAATGTTTGATGAGCCATTATTTGAGATTTACCTGCCCTACCTATGTTACTCTACAATTTAAATGCCTCCTTCGCTATATACCCTACTCATCGCATTCAATTTCCCACCTCCCCCCCTCACCCCCCATAATGAACCTCCTAATTCAGGAAGTCTAACCACGTGGCTTCTCTTGACTATGCCACAATCTACCCATCTATATTCACCATTATCTAATTATTTCCAGTTGAAAGGGATTAAATTTGGTCATATTTACATGTTTTTCTTCTACTATAATCCCTAAGAGCTTGTTATTTCTAGTTCAAAAATATCATAAAAATCAGCTATGCCTAATAGATAATAACATAAAAACAAGGTTTATCATCTGAGATCCACAAGTGGTCTCCTCTGTTTGAATTAACCTTCTTTCACTTTAAATTTCTTTTTATCCTTTTGAGGCCCAGGAGAGGCCTATTGTGTCATGTAGAAGGTTGCTAAGAAATTGGCATTTCATGTAATTAATGTTCACATGGTACACATATTTTTTTTATTTTTTAACTTAGTGATGCCTACCCCTTACTGTGATTGTTCCATTGTTTGTGAACCTTATGTCTTTTCTCATGTGAATTAGTTTTTTTCGTTGTTGTATGCCTCTAACTGAACCTTGAATAAAAATTATTTAAAAAAAAAAAAAAAAAAAAGCCCCCCCCCAAAATAAAACAAAAAACCTAGCCTATACTAAAATAGCCTTTTGCAGGGCATTGCCCCAAAGAATTTAGCTCTTTTACCTGAAAAAAAATACTAACAACCCCCCCAACAGTAAACCCCACCACCCACACAACCAACCCCCCAAATAAAACCCTAACTAAAAAAAACCTAAGCTCCCCATTGCCCTGAAAATAGCATTTGGATGGGCATTGCAATTAAAAGGGCATTTAGCTCTATTGCTGCCCAAAGCCCTAACCTAAAAATAAAACCCACCCAATAAAACCTTAAAAAACCCTAACACTAAGCCCCTGAAGATCCACTTACAGTTTTGAAGATCCGACATCCATCCTCAACAAAGCCGGGAGAAGTCTTCATCCAAGCCGGGAGAAGTGGTCCTCCAGACGGGCAGAAGTCTTCATCCAGACGGCACCTTCTATCTTCATCCATCCGGCGCGGAGCGGGTCCATCTTCAAGACATCCAGCATGAAGCATCCTCTTCCAACGACGACTACCTGAGGAATGAAGGTACCTTTAAGTGACATCATCCAAAATGGCGTCGCTTAGATTCCGATTGGCTGATAGAATTCTATCAGCCAATCAGAATTAAGGTTGAAAAATCCTATTGGCTGATGCAATCAGCCAATAGGATTGAACTTCAATCCTATTGGCTGATCCAATCAGCCACTAGGAATGAGCTTGCATTCTATTGGCTGTTCCAATCAGCCAATAGAATGCGAGCTCAATCCCACCTGTAAGTGGATCTTCGGGGGTTAGTTTTAGGATTTTTTAAGGGTGTATTTCGTGGGTTTTATTTTTAGATTAGGGGTTTGGGCTGCAATAGAGCTAAATGCCCTTTTAAGGGTAATGCCCATCCAAATGCCTTTTTCAGGGCAATGGGGAGCTTAGTTTTTTTAGTTAGGGTTTTATTTGGGGGTTGGTTGTGTGGGTGGTGGGTTTTACTGTTGTTTTTTTTTTTTGTTAGGGTTGGTTAGACTTTGAAGACTGCCTCTAATCTGAATGCATTTTGACGACTAAAGGGCATTAGTTCATGTGTTTCATATAGATAACGTTGAGCTCATGAAGTGACCTAGGAATGAGCACTGATTGGCTGTCAAAATAACTGAAATAAAGGGGAAGTCAGCAGAAGCTTAGATACAAGGTAATCACAGAGGTAAAACATGTATTATTATAACTGCATTGGTTATGCAAAACTGGGGAATGGGTAATAAAGGGATTATCTTTCTTTCTAAACAAAAAAATTCTGGTGTTGACTGTCCCTTTAAGTTAGAAATCAAATTTTAAAATGCATAAACAAACAATAAATGCTAAAATATTTTTAAAAATATAAACTGTTGGAAAAGCCGAAATGCAGTACTATATACAGTATACATTGTGTTATTCTCTTTTAAATTATATGACATTGTTATATCAAGCTGGATAACATTCTTAAAAATTAGAAATCAACTTTGTAATCAAAACATTTGCTTCCTTTCAAGCTGTGTTTATATTACTAATTGAACTTCCAGAAGAATCTCAGTACACTATATACAGCACTTTTAATCAAATCACAGACTGAGGAAGAGGCAGTCTTTGTATGTCTATGAATATTTGTGTTGAACTTTATTTCTTTTACTTGTTTTAAGTCATCTTCCTTATCACTAATTGGTCCCAAATATTAGCTTCTGTTTAAACACATTGACATTAATTGGGCATTTTAAGACGGATGCGCTGCTTTGTTATTAGTAGTGGTCCTTTGACCCTTAAACTTCACTTGGCCTTCTTTGTACAGATTAAGGGACTGATTGGAAATCTTTAGAGAAACTTGTTTTTAAAAATACAGATACCTTAATAAATGGACTGAAAAGCAGTGCAAATATATTTTACATACAGAAACGGCATTATATCATTTTATTATAAGTCCTAAAAAAATATCAGAAGCAGTTAGAGCAGCAGTTGAATTAAGGATGACAGGAATACAACAGGAAAATTAAGGTTTTGGGAAAGGTATATAACAAGGGATGGGAATCGGAAGTGGTCAAGGGTATGTGCATGCAACTGTCAAGGAAATATACAACCCAAAATGTTCTTTTGTGATTCAGACAGTACATATACTTTAAAAAAGAATTCCAATTAACTTCTTTTATCAAATTGACATTGTTCCCATGGTGATCTTTTTTGAAGACATACCTTGATAGGTGTTTGGAGCACTACATAGCAGGAAATATAATTATTGCAAAACAGTTGCTATATAGTGCTCCAGATAGGCTCCATAACTTACATCCATACTTTTCAAAAAAATGATACCACAAGAACAAAGAGAAGTTGATCATAGAAGAAAATTAAAAACGTGTTTAAAATTGCATGCTCTATCTGAATCATGAAAGAATAAAATTGGGTTTCATATCCCTTTAAGTTTTATATCTAATATATCCATTAAAAAGTATAGCAACTTAATGAAAAATACTACTACTCAATTGGAATTTTTGCGCTTGATCAGCTTTGCATTTGAATATTATTCAAATTATTTTAGTACGGGCCCTCATAGATCTAAGGGAAAATATGCAACCACTGTATCTGACATAAATACTATAGCATATACCATATAACAGCACACTAAATAAATATAAAATACTGACTTGAAATCTGAGTGCTTGACAAATCATTATGATGATTATCTGAAGAATAAACACAAGACAAAAGAGAAAAATAAGCAAGACTATATATATATATATATATATATATATATATATATATATATATATATATATATATATATATATATATATAGAGAGAGAGAGAGAGAGAGAGAGAGAGAGAGAGAGAGAGAGAGAGAGAGAGAATCATTGAATGATAGTGAAAGTGCTGTATCTCCCGACTACTATATATATATATATATATATATATATATATATATAGAGAGAGAGAGAGAGAGAGAGAGAGAGAGAGAGAGAGAGAGAGAGAGAGAGAGAGAGAGAGAGAGAATCATTGAATGATAGTGAAAGTGCTGTATCTCCCGACTACTATATATATATATATATATATATATATATATATATATATATATATATATATATATACATACAGTATATATATTAGGGATGGGCGAATGTTTCGCAACATTCGAAAAATGAAACGAATTTTAACACATTTGTTCGTTCCAATTGAATTTTGAATGTTTATATAACATTCTAACATTCGATTTTCGAATGTTCGGTTTCGAATTTTACGATTACATTCGAAAATATTTGTTTCGAAAAACTTGAATTTATATTTGTAATAGTATTTCTTTTTTTTTTTCTTTTTTTTTCTTATTTATTTATATATCTTACAACAGTAATAATTAGAAAAAAACAAGTTATAGTAAGCACATTCGCTTTTGATTGAACCTCGCAGGGTAAAAAAGAAAAAAATAATAATCCAAACCATATTACTCATCAAGGTTCTAAAATATAATATCCACAATACACGATCATGTTAGTGGTCCCATTCCATCATGAACAATTAACAAACCATCTATTAATTCTTAAAGTGAATCTCCATAGTTAAATATGAATAATACAAAATCTAGATACAAGTTTTTGTATACTACTACTAGACTGTTAGAAAGTTTTATGTTATTAAACGGATCCAGCCATTCGGCCCGGGATACAACCATTCTCCCCTTAGATTAGCTTCTAATAAGTAAATTGAGTTTTTAAAAGAAGAGATAACTAGTTTTTGAGTTTTAATGTCTAGTGCTTTAATATATTTTCCCCATTTTCTAAAAAAAGTTAATATTTGATTCTTTTTCCATCTGTACTTGAACCTGCTCTAGGAACATTTGATGTAGTGTACTATTTTTAATTTCTGAGAATTTAGGCTCTTTAGAAGACTGACAATTTTTCAATACAATTTTCCTACCCAATAAAATAAATGTGTTAAGTAATAAAGTATTTTCCCCACCATCCTCCTTGGTTATTAAAAAAAAACACATTCTCAGAATTGAAGTGTACAAACTGATTCAAAATTTTTGAGGCCCAAAATGAGATTTTACCCCAAAATCTTTGTATTATTGGACAAGACAAAAAAGGTGCACCATATCTGCCGATTTAAGTTTACACTTACTACAAATTGGTATATCCCCTTTTTTGATCCAGTATGAAATAATTTTGGGGGTGATATAAACTTGATAAAGCATCTTAACTTGTTGCTCTCTAAAGTATTGCCCCAGCATAGCTTGAGCAGTTCTTGTCACTGAGTTTGTCATACACTCCAACTCGTCTAGATCTGTGCAAAGCTCATTCCACTTTAACTTCAAAAATCTAATATTACTTTGTTCTTGCATAATTAATAAGGACATGTAAGTGGGAGAAATAGAAAATTTCCTCAGTCGGAATAATGTTATTATTTGCTACAAAACTTCATTATTCCAGTCTGAGTCATTTAATCTAAGACATTGCTCAGTGTAATGCCGAAGTTGTAAGTATGAGAAGAAAAGGCAATTTGTAATCCCAAACTCTGACTTGCATTCGTCAAACGTTTTTACTCTACTATCTTCCATGTTAATTAATTGGGCTATATATCAAACCCCCAAATTGAGCCATTTGCCAAATCTGATAGATTCATATCCTTCCACAAATTCCAGGTTCCCCATGATAGTTAGAAAAGAGGAGACTTTATAGTTAATACCTAATTTAACACAGAACTTACGCCATGCCCGAATAGGTTGTTCTATGATAACTAGTAGTTTGATGTCTTTTGGAATTAATTTTGGGGGCATGTGTACCAAAGCTTTTAATGCAAGGGGAGCAACCAAAGCCTCTTCTAAATCATAAATTGAGAAATGTCCTTCCTCAAGAAACCAATCTAAAACGTATTTCATATTTACTGAAATATTATAGGATTCAAGGTCTGGCAAAGCCAGTTCTGCATACTTTTTCTCAACAAAGAGGCGTTTCATAGCTATTCTTGGCTTTTTCCTTTTCCAGATAAACCGTGTTATTAGTTTGAAAACAGTAGACCTGTAGAATGAGTTTTTCTAGTCAGTAGACCTGTAGAACGAGTTTTTCTAGTCACTCCAAGGAGTGACGAGAAAAACTTGTTCTACAGGTCCCAATCTTTTTGTGTTTTTAAACCAATTTATGTTGTTGTGTTCTGTTTTTTAAATAAACCAATAAAGGTTAAATTTTAATCTAAATCACCTACTTCATCCACCAATTGATGTTCTAATTATAATTCTACATGGGGAGAATGAAGTGCTAAATAGATGCATACTTTTTTCAACTTCTATGTTGATTTTGTCCTTGTGTTATTAGTTTATTAATTAAGAGTATATCCTTTCCATGTCAAAGAAGTGGTAGGGCCTGAAATATGTAGATACATCTAGGCAGTGAAACCATTTTAATTAAATGTATTCTGCCTGAAAGTGATAAGGGAAGGTTCATCCATTTTTCTGTATCTTCCTTAAGAGACTGAATCAATGGGAGAAAAAATAGCTTGTACCACTTACTTGTTTCCCGTGCAAATTTTACTTCAAGATATGTAATGTAATCTTTAGCTTCTTTAAACGGTATTGGGGCGAGTTTCTATGTTTAATTAACCACAATATTTCAGATTTATTTTTGTTTACTACCAGTCCTGTAAATGCTTGAAATGTTTCTAATACATCATTGATTAAAGGGAGATTAATTCGTAAATTTTTGGTAAAGATAAGAAAATCGTCTGCATATATTGCCTGTTGAATTTTATACTCCCCAATATTAATTCAAACGAGATAATTCCTAAAATATAAAGCCAATGGTTCTAAAGATAAATCGAAGAGGAGCAGCGAAATAGGACAACCTTGTTTGGTCCCACGCTGTAGAATAAATTTATCTGTTATAGTAGAATTAATGACTAGGGCCGCTAGAGGAGATGAGTATAGTGATAATATGATGTTGAAAAAGTTGTCCTTAATTCCAAATTTGCTTAAAGTGAAAAACATGTGATCCCACAGTAGGGAGTCAAAGGCTTTTTGTGTGTCTAAGGAGATAACAGCTGCATCCTCTCCTTCAAATGTCCCTGCCTTGCCCATTACCTCACAGTAATGTATTGCTATTTCCAATTTTCTTATATTATTCACCAATGTCCTTCCCTTAACAAACCCAGTTTGATCTGGGTGAACAAGTGAGCTGATAATTAATTGAAGTGTACTGGCCAAAATATGTGTTAGAATTGTATAATCCATGTTGAGGAGAGAAATAGGCCTATATGAGTCCATTAAATTCAAATCTTTCCCTGGTTTAGGAATCAAAATAATTATGGATTCTGTGAAGTATTTGGATGGGGATTTGCCTTCTAATAGGAAAGAGTTGTATAACTGTTTTAAAACAGGAGTAATGGGGTCATCAATAATTTTGTATAATTCTCCTGGTAAATCATCAGGACCTGAGGTTTTATTAAGTTTCAAATTCTTTATAGCTTTTTTAATCTCTTCGTCCTTAATTGAAGAATTAAGCATTTTTAGGTCCTCCTTAGCTATTTGAGGAAGTTTAATATTAGCCCAGAACATCTCCTTACTTTGTTGATCTACTACTTTCGCCCCATATAAATTTTGAAAATAATGAAAGAATTCACCAGAAATTTCCTGAGATTGATTAAATATTTTATCCCTAACTCTAATAGATGTTATTACTTTAGTTGACTTTTGGGACTTCACTATCTTCGCTAGGTATTTTCCTATTTTATTGCCAGGAGCCATAAATTGGCTATTACTCCTGAGCTCACTCTGCGATTCTTTCAGGATACACCAATTATCTCTTTGCTTTTTTGCTTCTAAATATTCTTCCCAGTTTTTTTTTACTATTGTTCCTTAGATAGTTTTGATATTTATTAACTATTTGATTTGTGAGTTGAAGCCAATATTTATGATTTTTCCTCTTCATTCTAACTACAAAAGCTAATATTTCTCCCCGAATAACTGCTTTAAAAGCTTGCCAAATATTTTCAACATTCTGAACTGATTCCTTATTCCTCCTATAATAGTCAGTCCATTGATTAACTAAAAACTCCCTAAATTTTACATTGTTATACAAATAGGTAGGGAAAAACTATTTATTATTTACTGAATTGCCAAGTTGAATTACTAGGGACAATGATATTGGGGCATGGTCAGAAATGGTGATTGGGTGAATTTCTGTTTTCTGAACCAAAGAAAATAAGTTCTTACTAATTAAGAAAATATCAATACGGGATAACGATTTATATGCCTTAGACAGGCACGTATACTCGTTAGAATCTGGGTGGGCATTCCTCCAAATATCCAAAAATTCTAGATTATGACAAAAAGTTCTAAATATTTTAGTATCCCTATGTCATGATCCGGTGTACATGCGCTCAGGAAACAGACCCTCGGGGCAGTGGTAGGGATTTGAAGACACCGACCCCTGACCCAGGGAAGAGTATCCTGGACGTGGAAAGATGATATTCTGTGATTCATAGTTGCTAGAAGTTATTGAAGAATTAATGGAGGGTGCAATATTTGTTTAAAATGTATTCTGGCTTCACTGTGAGTTATAATTAGTTAACAGGAGTAGCTGCAGGATTCAATGAGAGAAATATATAGCAATGTTCAGGCTCCAAAGTAAACAGGTAGAAGTTTGATACTTAGATGCAAACTAAGGTTTGTTGTAGGTTCACAGTACATAATGTTTTATAAGGTTGTATGTCAGGGTTAAACACAGCAGCACAAGTGATAAACAGGTTGCAAGTCTTAGGCATTAATTACTGTTTGATCAAACTAGCTTTGTTGCAGGTTATTTCAGCAATGACAACTAGAAGCACAGAAATAGTTATAAAGTTCTGAGTAAGATGATGTTATTGTAATTAGAGTGATGGTAAGCAAAAGCATAGTTGATTTATAATAAAGTTCAGAGATTGTTAAGTAGCTGTGTCCAGGAAACAGAATGGAGATATTTTTGATACTTGTGGTTTGATGATATTTAGCATAGGTAATAGAAAATGCTGTATCTTGGAATAGTTGGTAAGTTCAAGCAGAAAACTGACACAAGCCTCTGTTGTTCAGGATCACACTTCAATGTAAATGCAAAGCACATTAGACCTGAGAAGGCTTAAAAAGAGGCTGAGGTAATCATGTGCATGAATGATTAATCAGGCAGGCAAGCAAGCTGAATGTGAATACTGCCCAAATGCAGCAGTCAGAGAAGGAAGTCTTAAAGGGATAGTGACATTAGGCTGAGATATGTTACACCCTATTACCAAATCGGCCATTCTTCCCCATTTTTTTCCTATCCATACATTATGATGGGGCCAAATTGAGATCGCCTCCTAATATGATATTTTTTCCAAATTCCATTAATTTAATTTGAATTGTGTCCCAGAAAGACCTATTCCTTTCATTGGGGCCATATATGTTGCAAATTACCACTTTTTTTCTCCCTACTTCTATTTCAAGAATGATAAACCTGCCCTGTTGATCTGTTACCCGTCTGAAAATTTGGTATTGTAAATTTTTCCTGAAATCTATGGCTACCCCATTTGTCCTGTGTACTCCTGGTGAAAAAAATTACCCCTCCCACCCAGCCCCAATTTAATTTTTGACTTTCAAATTCATCCAAATGTGTTTCCTGTAATAATACTATATCAATTTTTAATTTATTTAAGTGTTGTAAGATTGCCTTCCTCTTAATTGGGGAGGTGAACCCTCCCACATTCCATGAGCCTATCTTAAGAATCTCAGAAATGTTCTACTCTTCTTTTTAAGGGGGAACATAAAAGAAAAAGAAGAGTTCTTTAATCCCCGGCCTTCCACCCAAGGGAAAGAGGAGAGGGAAAAAAAAAGGAAAGAAAAGAAAAGAAAAAGCACCCCCCCCAGACCAGCAGACCCAACCAGCCTGCCCTGACACTGTTTCCAAACCTAATACTAAAATCATTGTTATGTAAATTCTTCTTATTCTCTTATAGCTATCCAGTATTAAACATGTTGCTTTGAGTTATTCTAGAGTGTTAAATTCATACTGACATTATTACTTAAATTCCTCTTTTAAAAAAAATTCTGCTTCCTGCGGACTATCAAATGTTTGGAACCCCTCATTAGTTTTTATGCTTATTCTAGCAGGCTATAAAAGCTTTACTGACCTTCCTTCCTGAATCAGACGTGAGCATAATGGTGCACATGCTTTCCTCTTATTGGCGGTCTCGAATGAAAAGTCTTGAAAAATCAAGAATTTCTTATTGTTATAGTACACATCCTTTTGGGCTCTATAAGCCTGTAGAATTTGGATTTTATCTTGAAAATTAAAAAATGTTTTGATAATAGGCCTAGATCTATCCCTTACTTCCTCTTGATTTCTAAGACTGCCAATCCTATGTGCCCGCTCTATTGAGAAAACTGGATCTGCTATTTTTAATAACAAAGGTAATTGAACTGATGCAAAGTGTAATAGATCTTTGTCCTGGACTACCTCTGGGATTCCAATTATTCTTAAATTATTTCTCCTAGATCTATTTTCAAGATCTTCAATTTTATCAGTCAAGAATTTGACTTGTTTATGAATTCCTACCAGATCTTTACCTTTTTCAATGTCTCTATCCTCCAAATCTGAGATCCTTTGTTCAGTTAAGCTTACTCTGGCTGCAATTTGTTTAATTTCTATTGAAATTGTATCAACACTGTTTTTCCAAATTTGGGAATAAATAGGTTACTAATTTGTTTCAGAAGCTCTGAGTTACTTGATGCTTCCATCCTAGCCTCCTGGGAAGGCTCTGCAACTGTGTCTATACTACATCTGATCACTTTTTCTCCCGTTGTCTTCTCCCTGTCATGGTTGAGGTTTTAATGTTAGAGGTAGCTAGAATAAATTTATCCATAGGGGACCAAGCTAGTATTCAGTTATTTTCTATTACAATTCCTTTATATTTCTGATAATTAAGTATACTTGCTTCCTTCCTGCCTCTCCTATTTGATCCAGAAGATTATTTAACCCCTTACTATGAAGACCATACGAAAAATACAATGATTCAATTGAAACATAGGCAAGATTTCTGTATAAAAAGACTTAGTGATTAGGCAAGAACATGAACCAAAAGGCCTAAACATTGCTAAAACTATAAAGCATATTACCAAATACAGACCAGTACTTTGAATGCCCCTTTTATAAATTACCCCTTGCCCACATATACCTCTTTTTTTTTCCCCATAGGAAACAAGAGACTAATTCTCTTAAGGGCATACATTGCAATAAATCATGCTTAGTAAAAAGTCTCAGTCCTTCCTGACGACTCAGCATTGAAACTGGTGTTTCCTTTATCTGCGTAGATTATTTCTATCTCAATCTCCTGGGTCTCCTTGTATGCTGCCAACTTAGCCCCTGATTCTGAGGTACAAAACAGAAGAAGAAAAATATCACCACATGTGTGTATCGGAAAACAAGTAATCAAGAGACAATTGAGGCAGGTGTAACACAGGGTACTCACATACTCCAATGGCACTTAGTTGTGCCTATAGTTGCAGGCTGGACCTTCAACAGCAGCCCAGCTCACTGGTTCCAAGGGGGGAATGATGGAGGTCCTCATATATATAAAAAGGAATATGGAACGAGAATATATACAAAGCATGTGTGAATCTGTCTGACCAGGGTTGCTTTTGAATTTCTAATGCTTTCTTTAAATATAATATTTGAATTATGCAATGTTCTATATAGAAACATTCAAAATGAATTTGTATCTATTATGTATCAATTTACTAGATTCCCTCCCTACCACATGAACTATTGAACTTCTGAATAGTATTTGTTAAATAGAATGTTAAATTCGAAATTTCGAATGTGGAATTTTTAAGAATATTCATTCTTATCAACATTTGGATTTATAATTCGAATTTTGGTAATAACATTAGTTCTAACATTCGAATTCGGAAATTTACACATTCTCCCATCCCTAATATATATATATATATATATATATATATATATATATATATATATATATATATATATATATATATATATATATATATATATATATATAGTCTCCCATAGAAAAAGGCACTCACTGGACTTTAGCAAAATATCCGATTTTAATTCAAACAAGTATTACCAAGACATAACGTTTCGGTCTTGGTAATATCCGATTTTAATTCAAACAAGTATTACCAAGACCGAAACGTTATGTCTTGGTAATACTTGTTTGAATTAAAATCGGATATTTTGCTAAAGTCCAGTGAGTGCCTTTTTCTATGGGAGACTGTTTACAATAATTTAAAGTGCACCCTGGCGGTTGTGACATTTTTTAAGACTGTGCTTATCCTTACTGGGAGACTGTTTTATATATATATATATATATATATATATATATATATATATATATATATATATATATATATATATATATATATATATATAAAATAACTCATTATGTAGTTCATTAACAAATCTAGAAAGGCCCAGAGGCTTGTTTTCCCACAGAAAACCTCTGAATTACATTGTTTCCAATGCAGCAAATGATTCTGGGTAAGGTATGCAAATTAAGTACACAATGACACACCTTTTTACTTCAGTCTGCTTTTCAGCAGGTTCCCTTTACGCCAAAGTATCGCTGTTCACACAGCTTATAAACTTAGCTAGGATTAGTGCAGTGATTCATAACCATCCCAGGACCGACTGTTTCGTGGTTTTTGCCACTCATCAGCTGGGAGAAGATAAAAGGCGAGTTTAAAATCCTCCACTACGCACAAAATATAGAAAAAATAACTCATTATGTAGTTCATTCACGAATCTCTGGGCCTGTCTAGATTTGTTAATGAACTACACAATGAGTTATTTTTTCTATATTTTGTGTGTAGTGGAGGATTTTAAACTCGCCTTTTATCTCCCCCTAATTTAAAATGTTGATATACACTGTGTGCAGAATTATTAGGCAAATGAGTATTTTGACCACATCATCCTCTTTATGCATGTTGTCTTACTCCAAGCTGTATAGGCTCGAAAGCCTACTACCAATTAAGCATATTAGGTGATGTGCATCTCTGTAATGAGAAGAAGAAGCGTGTGGAAAAACCAAGGCGCAAAATAACTGCCCATGAACTGAGAAAAGTCAAGCGTACAGCTGCCAAGATGCCACTTGCCACCAGTTTGGCCATATTTCAGAGCTGCAACATCACTGGAGTGCCCAAAAGCACAAGGTGTGCAATACTCAGAGACATGGCCAAGGTAAGAAAGGCTGAAAGACGACCACCACTGAACAAGACACACAAGCTGAAACGTCAAGACTGGGCCAAGAAATATCTCAAGACTGATTTTTCTAAGTTTTTATGGACTGATGAAATGAGAGTGAGTCTTGATGGGCCAGATGGATGGGCCTGTGGCTGGATTGGTAAAGGGCAGAGAGCTCCAGTCCGACTCAGACGCCAGCAAGGTGGAGGTGGAGTACTGGTTTGGGCTGGTATCATCAAAGATGAGCTTGTGGGGCCTTTTCGGGTTGAGGATGGAGTCAAGCTCAAATCCCAGTCCTACTGCCAGTTTCTGGAAGACACCTTCTTCAAGCAGTGGTACAGGAAGAAGTCTGCATCCTTCAAGAAAAACATGATTTTCATGCAGGACAATGCTCCATCACACGCATCCAAGTACTCCACAGCGTGGCTGGCAAGAAAGGGTACAAAAGAAGAAAATCTAATGACATGGCCTCCTTGTTCACCTGATCTGAACCCCATTGAGAACCTGTGGTCCATCATCAAATGTGAGATTTACAAGGAGGGAAAACAGTACACCTCTCTGAACAGTGTCTGGGAGGCTGTGGTTGCTGCTGCACGCAATGTTGATGGTGAACAGATCAAAACACTGACAGAATCCATGGATGGCAGGCTTTTGAGTGTCCTTGCAAAGAAAGGTGGTTATATTGGTCACTGATTTGTTTTTGTTTTGTTTTTGAATGTCAGAAATGTATATTTGTGAATGTTGAGATGTTATATTGGTTTCACTGGTAAAAATAAATAATTGAAATGGGTATATATTTGTTTTTTGTTAAGTTGCCTAATAATTATGCACAGTAATAGTCACCTGCACACACAGATATCCCCCTAAAATAGCTATAACTAAAAAAAAAACTAAAAACTACTTCCAAAAATATTCAGCTTTGATATTAATGAGTTTTTTGGGTTCATTGAGAACATGGTTGTTGTTCAATAATAAAATTAATCCTCAAAAATACAACTTGCCTAATAAGTCTGCACTCCCTGTATATATATATATATATATATATATATATATATATATATATATATATATATATATATATATATATATATATATATATATATATATATAAGAAAATAACACATCACAAGTTAAAAACACATTTCTTTATATAACAAAATTACTTTAAATACATTATATAGTATTTTATAGTATAATACAGACATATAGCAATAGGTTTGTTTTTTGTTATTAACAATGGTGATTACATACATAGCGAATATGTAAGTGTTCCATGAGAGTTTCATGAGGGTTTCATGTGAGTAACTTGTATTTTAATGGCCAAGCATCATCTGGTATTTCTAATGAGTAAAGAATTTCCTCCATCTAGGTGCACCTTTTCACACGTTCATGTCTTGCCATCTTTTTAGCAGCTAGATTACCAATTGTAAGAATGTACAGTGAAACTTAGTTTACATATCTATTATTTGAACTGTTACTAAATGGAAACCATTTTTAGTTGAAGTGAATGAACATTCTATGTTGTGTTAACATGCTTTGAAAACATGCCCTTTCCACACTGCCGATATCTGTGTTCACTGGTGATGTGGGTGAATTGTTGAACAAGCAGCGATCCCCATAGTTTCCTGTGGAAGTCACACTCATCTGGACAAAAAGGGTCAGTCTTCTTTTTTGTGACAAATCATCCGGCGCACGGATTGCATAACTGCTGAAAAAGAAATGGACAATCATTTTAACATCTGGGCCAAAGTGACAAATTAAATGAATCTCTAATTTTTCATTAATAATTTTCATGTAAAAACATAACTATAGAATTGTAAATATTAGTGTTTTAGGGAATAGAACGAATGGCGTAGAATTATAAAGTGTTTAATTTCAGATGCTATAAAACTCTACAATCTGTGTAGTGACTTTTGCTAGTTTTCGGTTTATCAAAAACTATAAATATATTTATGAAAGTGCATGATCTAGTTTCAGAAATAAAAAAAACCCCAATATTGATAAAAATAAAGCTTTGGAAATAATTCTAAATTCAGTGAGTATAAAATTGTATAAACGGCTTCAGGCCAGGGTAATGAAATGGCTCAGGAGTGAAAAGGTTAAATCATTTAGAGTTGTCTAACAATAGAACAAGTATTCAAGAAGTTGATTAAAAAAAGCCTGAAAAGGGGTCAGTATGTAAATAAAGTAAAAATTAATGATTCAGATAGACCATGAGATTTTAAATAATTTCCAGTTTACTTATATTATCTAATTTGCTGTGCTCTCTTGGAATCCTTTTTTGAAAAGCATATCTATGTAGGCTCTAGGGCAGAAATACACTACTAGGAACTAGCTGATTGGTATCTTCATTTGTCTCTTATCATTGGCTCAATTTGAAACAACTGGCATTCGTATTCAAAGTACACATACTCTAACAGTGAATGCTGTAATGTTATGTGGTTTTTTATGTCCCTTTAAGTAACTTACCTGGATATAATGATATGTGGATATTGCTATAAAGCAATTAAAAACCTTGAAGGGACACAAAGCCCAAATTGTTTCTTTCATGATCCAGATTGAGCATATAATTTTAAACAACTTTCCAGTTTACTTCAATATCTAGTTTACTTTATTCTTTAGGTCTCCTTTGTTGAAAAGCATACTTAGGTAGGCCCAGGAGCAAGAATGCACTACTGGGAGCTAGTTGCTGATTGGTTGCTGCACTAACATGCCTCTTGGCTCACTCAATGTTTTTAGTTAGCTCCTAGTAGTGCATTGCTGCTGCTTCAACAACAGATACCCAGAGAATGAAGAACTGTAGTATATTGCTGTTGACTCCATAAAGTTTCCCTGAACAGTTCAATTGGTTGACTTAGTGTTCTTTATATACATACATAATATATGTCAGACATACAGGTAATATGGCTATCCAAAAATAGATTAATTCTACGGCGGATGTGTGTGCATGTGTCTCTGAGTGTCTGATTATGCATGTATGTGTGTGTGCATTTGTGTGTGAGATTTATTTGTACTCATATGTGTGTGTCTGTGTGTATTTTATGTGTGTGCATCTATGTCATCACTTCTTTTGCCATTGGTAAACATTGAGGGGGAAAGCAACATTGAGGAAACTGGCCTTGGGGCAATAGAGAGGTTTTATCTGGCACTGGCTGCAGTTTAGAATTTGGGAGCATAGGGACACATTCTTCAATAATCCTTGCAATATATTGCATGCTGCTGCTGGCTTGCAGCGGTATTTAGAATACTACTTTAACTTTATTTAAGTTTCAACTGCTGTCCAGCTGTTTCTCTGCTGCCAGGAAAGTATTCTCCATAATACAAATTCTAAACAACATTATGCCAAAAGATTTTTTTATTTTTTTTCATGAGGATAGATTTATTTATAAAATATAGTTTGGAGTTGTGCATGTTTTATCAGCATTGTTAAAGAATCACTATCCATTTACATACAAAGGCAAGATAAATCTACACATTTATGATGATTACTATGATTTAGTAGTTGACTTACATATGTTTAAGAACAGGTGTTTTTTCTCTAACCTAGTTTTGTACTGGCATTAAAAAGAAAAATGCTATAGGAAAGAGTTTCACATGAAAAAGGTCACATTGACAGCAAGAGTCTATAAAAATACTTTTCTTCGTATTATAAAAAAATGTTGTATTCATCTTTTGACCTCACTAACAAGAACTTTATTATAATTAAGCCATAGAGTACAGTTTTTTTTTTACCTCTCACATATTTTATCAATAGCATAATTTAATGATTTTCAAAGATTCCATCCAGAATCATTTTATCTGTCGGTTGCAGAATTTTGATCATATCTTTTTATTACTGAAAACAGCAAGAATTTTTGTGGAAGACACACAGCTTGTAAAACAATACACTAATTAACAGAACTCACTGTAAATCTTAATACATTTTTGAGTGATTTATAGTTATATTATAATAAACATACTTAAGAAATATTTTGCTTGGTGGTTTGACCCAGGTTATTGTGCGGTGGAGTTTTATAGAAATTGCTATATTAAAACAAATGCTTGCAAAATTTATGCACAGTTGAAAACTGGAGATCTTGATATATAATTAGGAACAGATAAACATTCAAGAGTGAAGGCAGCCTAAAATTAAACTTCTACTGTCATCAACTCCTTGACACTTAAACAATTTTCCAAACTGTACATCGGACTGTGACTATGACAGCTTTGGCCAGATATTTCATTTCTAATCACACCCTTGCTACTTGGCACTTTGCCCCTGCAATGCTCCTGTGTACTGAAGATCTAACAACTTTCTGATAGATAACACACACTGTAAGCGACTGTGAGTCTGCTGCAATACAACCTTAACATTCTTTTAACGCATCTTTTTTTGTCATTACAATGCAAAATTCCCTTTTAGCCATTCAGTCTCTTGAAACAAATATATATATATATACACATTTCTTTCATGTAATTAGCAAGAGTCCATGAGCTAGTGACGTATGGGATATACATTCCTACCAGGAGGGGCAAAGTTTCCCAAACCTCAAAATGCCTATAAATACACCCCTCACCACACCCACAAATCAGTTTATTTTTCAGCGGAATTGGCTGTCTTTATTTTATCCCTCCCTCTTTAGTGACTCTTGTGTGGAAGATCCACATCTTGGGTATTCATTATCCCATACGTCACTAGCTCATGGACTCTTGCTAATTACATGAAAGAAAACATAATTTATGTAAGAACTTACCTGATAAATTCATTTCTTTCATATTAGCAAGAGTCCATGAGGCCCACCCTTTTTGAGGTGGTTATGATTTTTTTGTATAAAGCACAATTATTCCAATTCCTTATTTTATATGCTTTCGCACTTTTTTCTTATCACCCCACTTCTTGGCTATTCGTTAAACTGAATTGTGGGTGTGGTGAGGGGTGTATTTATAGGCATTTTGAGGTTTGGGAAACTTTGCCCCTCCTGGTAGGAATGTATATCCCATACGTCACTAGCTCATTAACTCTTGCTAATATGAAAGAAATGAATTTATCAGGTAAGTTCTTACATAAATTATGTTTTGTGTATGTGTGTATATATATATATATATATATATATATATATATATATATATATATATATATATTACACCTGTATAAAACAAACAAATAATAAATCAAGAAATAAAAAATTTGTTAGTGCTAAAAAGGATATGTGCATGTAACGGTTAATCAGTCTCAGAACATAATATCTGCCTCAAAGGAAAAGACAAATGTTTCAAATAGTGAAGTCCTATTTAAACTTCAAAGAAGAGGCAAATGGTAAGTATATTCACATATTCTAGAGCTTCACATCAAGATCTAGATATAAAGGCACACAGGAGACTCCAAGCAGGAATATATGGAGTGAATTCAGGCAGACTCGAATAAACACTTCATAAGGTTTTAATGATAAAAACAAGTGTGATGATACAAGGCAATAAAAGAGAGCAAAACCACAGCAAAAGCCTTCACTAACAGACGGCTAGATTACGAGTTGTGCGTTAAGGTAAAAAAGACGCGTTAACAGGTCCTAGCGCTGCTTTTTTACGCCCGCTGGTATTACGAGTCTTGCAGGTATAGGTGTACCGCACACTTTTTTGGCCTTACCGCAAACCAACTTACGTAAATTTCGTAAAGGCTTTTTTCTATGGGACTTCCATAGCGCCGGTATTACGAGTCTGCCTGGGAGGCCAAAAAGTGAGCGGTACAGCCTCTACCACCAAGATTCCTAACGCATTCTAAAGTTAGTAGTTATGAGTTTTACGCTACAAAGCTATAGCATAAAACTCATAACTAAAGTGCTAAAAAGTACACTAACACCCATAAACTACCTATTAACCCCTAAACCGAGGCCCTCCCGCATTGCAAACACTAATATAAAAATATTAAATCCTAATCTGCCACTCCCAACATAGCTGCCACCTACATTATACTTATTAACCCCTAATCTGCTGCCCCCAACATCGCCGACACCTACATTATATTTATTAACCCCTAATCTCCCTTCCCCAATGTCGCCACAACCTACCTACACTTATTAACCCCTAATTTGCCACCCCTAACGTCGCTGCCACTATAATAAACATATTAACCCCTAAACCGCTGTACTCCTGCCTAGCAAACACTAGTTAAATATTATTAACCCCTAATATGCTTTCCCTAACATCGTCGCCACCTACCTACATTATTAACCCCTAATCTGCCGCCCCAACGTCGCCGCCACTATTATAAATTTATTAACCCCTAAACCTAAGTCCAACCCTAACCCTAACACCCCCTAACTTAAATATAATTAAAATAAATTGAAAAACAAGGAGAGAAGAGCGCAACCGGACTCAAGTGAAGAGGGTTTTTATTAACACAACAAGCTAAAACAATAAGTAGGCATTCTGCGTACCAGATATTTAAAATACATGGGCATGTAAGACACAATTGTCTTGAAAATACAAATTGGTTACCGCTCCACAGGACGCCTTTCCATACGGCTGGGTAGTGTAATTAGTCCTCAGCGTGTAACGTGTATCATGCTCTCTCCCCCTCTTTTGTTCTCTATCACCCTCTTTTGCTCTCTCCCCCTCTTTTGCTCTCTCGCTCCCCTATTTTGCTCTCTCTCTCCCCTATTTTGCTCTCTCTCTCCCCTGATTTGTTCTCTCTCCCCCATTTTTTTGCTCTCTATCCCCCCTCTTTTGCTTTCTCT